>NC_134355.1:487012789-487172789 GCF_048569485.1 Anomaloglossus baeobatrachus
AAACCCCAAAAAATGAGTGACCAATATAGCCACCGTTCTTTATGAAGACCTTCAACAGCCTACATCCATAGATTCTGTCAGTTGCTTGATCTGTTTACGATCAACATTGCGTGCAGCAACCACCACAGCCTCCCAGACACTCTTCTGAGAGGTGTACTGTTTTCCCTCCCTATAGATATCACATTTCATGAGGGACCACAGGTTCTCTATGGGGTTCAGATCAGGTGAACAAGGGGGCCATGTCATTATTTTTTTCATCTTTTAGACCTTTACTGGCCAGCCACTCTGTGGAGTAGTTGGATGCATGTGATGGAGCATTGTCTTGCATGAAAATCATGTTTTTCTTGAACGATACCGACTTCTTCCTGTACCACTGCTTGAAGAAGTTGTCTTCCAGAAACTGGCAGTAGGTCTGGGAGTTGAGCTTCACTCCAGCCTCAACCCAAAAAAGTCCCACAAGTTCATCTTTGATGATACCAGCCCATACCAGTACCCCACCTCCTCCTTGCTGGCGTCTGAGTCGGAGTGGAGCTCTCTGCCCTTTACTGATTCAGCCTTTGGCCCATCCATCTGGCCCATCAAGAGTCACTCTCATTTCATCAGTCCATAAAACCTTTGAAAAATCAGTCTTAAGATATTTCTTGGCCCAGTCTTGACGTTTTATCTTATGTTTCTTGTTCAAAGGTGGTCGTTTTTCAGCCTTCCTTACCTTGGCCATGTCCCTGAGTATTGTGCTTTTTGATACTCCAGTAACGTTGCAGCTCTGAAATATGGCCAAACTGGTGGCAAATGGCATCTTGGCAGCTTCACGCTTGATTTTCCTCAATTCATGGGCAGTTATTTTGCGCCTTTTTTGCCCAACTCGCTGCTTGTGACCCTGTTGACTATTTGCCATGAAACGCTTCATTATTCGGTGATTATGCTTCAAAATTTTGGCAATTTCAAGACTGCTGCATCCCTCTGCAAGACATCTCACAATTTTGGACTTTTCAGAGCCCGTCAAATCTCTCTTCTGACCCATTTTGCCAAAGGAAAGCAAGTTGCCTAATAATTAAGCACACCTTATATAGGGTGTTGATGTCATTACACCACACCCCTCCTCATTACAGAGATACACATCACCTGATTTACTAAATTGGTAGTTGGCTCTCAAGCCTATACAGCTTGGAGTAGGACAACATGTATAAAAATTATCATGTGATCAAAATACTCATTTGCTTAATAATTCTGCACACAGTGTATAATATAGATGTGTACTGATAATGCAGTGTAGTAGTGGAAAATGTGTAGTATATTGTGAGGGATAATGTATAGTATATACGATATACAGTAGTAAGGTAGAATGTATTAATATACAGTAATGTAAGGTATTGTAATGTAATGCTATGTAGGGGAAAAGTTAAGTCTGCCCAGCAACAGACTGCAGGGGCAGACAAAGTTAAAAAGAACCTGTCAGCAGTTTTTTCACTATTAAACTAAAATTATCACCTTTTGCAGCTCCTGAGCTGCATTCTATGAAGGTGCACCTTGTTCCCTGACTCCCCTTGCAGACCCCAAAAATAACTTTATAAAATCTGACTGCCACGTATGCTAATTACTTGATATAGTCGGATGGGCGTCCTCTATTTCGGCTCCTGTCCCCCCTCATGCCGCTGTTCGCTGTCCTCCTTTCTTGATTGATGTGGATGACGCCTCTGTCATCATCCACGTTGCTCTTTCAAATCAAATCTTGCGCCTGTGCAGAGTCATGTCCACTCGCGCAGGCGCAGTTCGCTCTTCCATATTGCGGGCAGAGCAGAAAACATAGATGCCCTCACACGCGCCAGTGAGCTAAATGCGCAGGCACGAGGGTTAGGTCGGGTATGAGGATGACGCAGTGACGCCATGCACAGCGCCGACCATAATCTCGCACCTGCGCAAATAACTCACTGGAGCGTGCAAGGGCAACTATGTTTTCTGCTCTGGCCGCGATATGGCAGAGCGAACTGCGCCTGCGTGAGCAGACATGACTCTGCAGAGGGAGAAGATTTGAAAGAGCAATGTGAATGATGTTGGAGGCAGGAGGGGGGACAGGAGCCGAAAAATATGACGCCCATCCGACTAGATCAGGTAATTTTCATAGTGGCTAGTGTGCAGCTTATAATCTTTATTATAGTCATGTATTTTTAAGTTAGCACCTAATTCACACATATAGGTGTTCCAGTCAGTCTTTTTTCTGATTAGCATGCAGTTTCTTCTGACTGAGAACCCAGAACCTTTCCCTATTACCAGACTCTATTCATGATCCTATATAGCCAGGAGCCTATCTGCCTATACTTGCAGATTTTAATAGTACATAGAAAGGCATTAAGGTTAGGTTCCCAAAAAATTAAAGATTACCTTGTCGTTGGTTTTCGGACTCATTTGCATTGATCAATACATTTGCTAAACATCTCTACTACTTTCAAATATTCATAGCAGTTTTGCAATAACATTTTTCATGTATTTCATGTGCAGCTTATTATCTTTATTATAGATCAGGTAATTAGCACATGTGGCCATCAGATTTTATAAAGTTATTTTTGGGGTCTGCAAGGGAAGTCAGGGAACAAGGTGCACCTTCATAGAATGCAGCCCAGGAGCTACAGAAGGTGATACTTTTAGTTTAATAGTGGAAAAAACTGGTGAAAGGTGCCCTTAAAGGCCACTTTACACGCTGCATTATCGGTACCGATATCGCTAGCGTGGGTACCCGCCCCCATCGGTTGTGCGACACGGGAAAAATCGCTGCCCGTGGCGCACAACATCGCCCGGACCCGTCACACAACTTACCTGTTATGCGACGTCGCTGTGATTGGCGAACCGCCTCCTTTCTAAGGGGGTGGTCCGTGCGGCATCACAGCGATGTCACTAAGCGGCCGCCCAATCAAAGCAGAGGGGCGGAGATGAGCGGGATGTAACATCCCGCCCACATCCTTCCTTCCGCATTGCGGGCGGCGGCAGGTAAGGGGAGGTTCCTCATTCCTGCGGCGTCACACGGAGCGATGTGTGCTGCCGCAGGAGCAACGAACTACATCATACACGCTGCAGCAGCGATATTTGAGAAGGGCCCCCCATGTCACCGATGAGCGATTTTGAACGTTTTTGCGATGATTCAAAATCGCTCATAGGTGTCACACACAATGACATCGCTAATACGGCCGGATGTGCATCACAAATTCCGTGACCCCCAACGACATCGCATTAGCAATGTTGTAGCATGTAAAGCGGCCTTAAATGTTGGGACTAGACCAGCCTGGGAGGGGTCAAGCTAAACAGGATGGCAGTTCCTGTTAGACAGTGTAGTTGGGAGAAATAGTTGAAGTGACCTAGTGTGAAGAACTTCGGATGAATAGTCTGCTGGCTTCAAGGCCGCATGCATTGGGTGTCTTATGGTCAATGGGAGAGATACCGGATGGGAGATAGCATGAACTTTGTTAGAGTGTTGATAACGAAAGAGAACATCGAGAGGGAGGAAAATCAACTCTCGAATATAGCGGCCCCAGTTAAATGGAGCCGGAATTCAGTCACGGCAAGTCCCTTTCATCCATAATGGAATTGGGTGGACATTATTAGTATGTGAGGGTAGGCCCCGACTCGAGCAGATTTCCATAGATGACCAGGAGCTTAACGCCTTAGTCTGAGGATTACTGAACTCACATAGAGACTGGATGTGGAGCTGTTTTAGGGAAGGGGAATGTCACTACTGCACTGGTGTGTTGGACCGGGTTGCACTGAAAGTATCGGGACCAGGAATAATTGGAAGAAATTCATTGAACGTTTTATACATGTCTGATATTGTATGCTAAAACTGAAACAAACTGGAAGTGTTATGCTCTCTATCTCCTATGTAACGTTGTAAATGAAGAAATGTTGAACCTGTCTAGTAAAGAACTGTTGTGGAAAAATAACTGTTTCTCTCTCAGATTACATGTTGGTACTGGCCAGCTGATAAACATTGGTTGGGAGCAAGCGTCCTGCACCTTCACACAGCCAATACTACAAAAGTCCCCACACCCAACCAGGACCATGTCTTCTATTTAGAGTTCCAGGGCGTCCGCAGTAAATCCCTCGCTTATGACTTCCATCCTACAAGAGTAGATGCGTAATCTACTGCTGGGAAGACGTGGCTCCAAAATAATCTTCCCAGGAGATTTTTATTGATTTACTAGTTTCCAAATTTATAGTAAAAAAATGAAATCTTCTGATTTTAGGTCACATACACATATATGACGCATAACACAAGGTGCTTTCATAATTTCAGATTCTATCACATGTAGCAGAGGGCATGGGAAAGTACTTGTCTATAATTTTTCATCTTCTGAACTAAAAGAAACTTGGTATTAATTAACACCAATGATCCAATATTCTGTTCTTATCAAAATGGTCATCTGAATACACTACAATGTATACATGTGTATAACAAAATATGTCACTGCATTAATTTTCTGAGAGACACACTTAATTTTCTGGAACAATTTCAAGGGTGCCAACTGTTTCAGCCATGACTGTGTATAATATATATTATAGTGTGTTCCAGTCAAAGGTGTGGACACACTGTTCAGGCAATGATTTTAATTGTAATGTGAACATTTTAGATTTAAACTGAAGAAAAACCGAGTATAAAATAGGGAGTATAGAAACACAGTTGAAACAAAACAGCATTACACATTTGTTAAACCTTAAATACCTCAAAGTCCCCCCCTTTTACACTGATGACAGCTTTACACACCCTTAACATTTTCTCCAGCACCTTCATCAAGTAGTCACTGGGAGTGTCTACCAATGAAGTCACGCCTTGTCAAATTGTTTGGTGGAATCACCGGTCTTCACAAATTGTTTGTGACCATCAGGTGTGTTTTGCAGAGGCTGCATTGGTACACAGAGTTATATACCACACTGGTTCTAAGTCAGCAAAATGACAAGAACCACTCAACTAAGTAGAAAAAGAGAAACAACAGTCCATTATTACTTAAGAGATGTAGGTCAGCTGATCTTGAAAAATTGTAAGACTCTTGAAAGCATTTTCATGTGCAATCAGGAAAACCATCAATTGTTATGATGAAATTGGCACTCATGACAACCGTCCTAGGAAAAGCAAGAGCAAGAACTACCTCTTCTGCAGATGATATGTTTATCAGAGTTACCAGTCTCATAAAATGCAAACTTACAGAATCTAACCAAACAGCCTTCATACAAAATACACAGACATCAAGTAGCAGACACATCTCAATATCAACTATTCACAGGAGACTGGGATAAGTAGTTTTTTATGGTCTAACTGTCACAAAGAAGCCACAACTGATGACCGCAAACAAGAAGAGACTTGTCTGGGCCAGGCAACACAATGACTGAACATTAGATAATTGGAAATCTGTACTATGGTCTGATGAGTCAAAATTTGAGATTTTTGGTAACAAACACCATATTTTTGCAAGTCACAGAAAAGGTCAGAGGATGGTTTCTACGTGTGTGATGTTTTGCGGGGTTCTTTCCAGATGACAGTGTTGATGATTTACCACAAATTCAAGACACATTTACTCAACATTGGCTACCACTGCATTCTGCAACAACATGCCATCCCATTTGGTTTGCACAAAGTGAGAACAAGATTCATGCTGTACTAGGACAATAACCCAAAATATACCACCAAGCAATGTAACGGCTGCAACCAAGAAGGAGTGAAATAGAGTCTTACTTCAGATGACATGGCCTTCACAATCACTGGACCTCAAGCCAAGCGGGATGGTTTGGAATGAGTTTGACAGTAGAGTAGACAGCAAGCAGACATCAAGTTTCCAACCCCTCTGGGAACTCCTTTAAGACTGTTGAAAAGCCATTCTAATTGACCAACTTATGAAGATGCTTGAAAGAATGCCATTAGGGTGTAAAGTTGTTATCAGAAAAAAAGGGGGTAGTAATCTAAGATTTCACAAACACAAATTATGGTTTATCTCAGATGTTTGTTACTCCTTGTTTCTATATTTTCTTCTTTGTGGTTTTGCTGTTTTCAGTCTGAATCTACAATGTGCACTTCCAATAAGAACAAAGAAAACCATTGCATGAACAGTTGTGTCCAAACTGTTCATGTAAAGGTTTCCGTGTTCTTATTAGAATTTTGAACATTGTAGATTTAGACTGAAGACAGCAAAACCACAAAGGAACACATATGTAAACAGGAGTATGGACCAATAGGTGTAATATATACAGTACAGACCAAAAGTTTGGATCGAGGAGTTTTTGCCAAGAGATGTAGATTTACTGCTGAAAGTTTGGATTTTCATTGACTGTAAGCCATAATCATCAACATTAACAGAAATAAACACTTGAAATAGATCACTCTGTTTGTAATGACTCTATATAAGTTATGCGTCTCCCTGTTTGTATTGAATTACTGAAATAAATTAATTTTTGGAGGATATTCTAATTTATTAAGATGCATATATATATATATACACAGTGCAGACCAAAAGTTTGGACACACCTTCTCATCTCTAGAACAACTATTAAGAGGAGACTTTGTGCAGCAAGCCTTCATGGTAAAATAGCTGCTAGGAAACCACTGCTAAGGACAGGCAACAAGCAGAAGAGACTTGTTTGGGCTAAAGAACACAAGGAATGGACATTAGACCAGTGGAAATCTATGATTTGTTCTGATGAGTCCAAATTTGAGATCTTTGGATCCAACCACCGTGTCTTTGTAGAAAAGGTGAACAGATAGACTCTACATGCCTGGTTCCCACCATGAAGCATGGAGGAGGTGTGATGGTGTGGGGGGGGGCTTTGCTGGTGACACTGTTGGGGATTTATTCAAAATTGAAGGCATACAGAACCAGCATGCTTCCCACAGCATCTTGCAGTGGCATGCTATTCCATCCGGTTTGCGTTTAGTTGGACCATCATTTATTTTTCAACAGGACAATGACCCCAAACACACCTCCAGGCTGTGTAAGGGCTATTTGACTAAGAAGGAGAGTGATGGGGTGCTACGCCAGATGACCTGGTCACCACAGTCACCAGACCTGAACCCAATCGAGATGTTTTGGGGTGAGCCAGACCACAAAGTGAAGGCAAAAGGGCCAACAAGTGCTAAGCATCTCTGGAAATTTCTTCAAGACTGTTGGAAAACCATTTCCGGTGACTATCTCTTGAAGCTCATCAAGATAATGCCAAGAGTGAGCAAAGCAGTAATGAAAGCAAAAGGTGGCTACTTTGAAGAACCTAGAATATAAGACATATTTTCAGTTGTCTCACACTTTTTTAAGTATTTCATTCCACATGTTTTAATTCATAGTTTTGATGCCTTCAATGTGAATCTACAATTTTCAGAGTCCTGAAAATAAAGAAAACGCTTTGTATGAGAAGGTGTGTCCAAACTTTTGGTCTGTACTGTGTAATTAATATATATATATATATGTGTATATATATATATATATATATATATACACACCGTATTTTTCGGCTATAAGACCCACTTTTTTTCCCCCAAATGTTGGGGAAAGTGGGGGGTGCGTCTTATAGTCCGAATGTATGCTAGGGGAATGAGGGTGCTGCGGTGGAGCAGGTCATCGGTGGCATGAGCAGGCTGTAGCAGCGCCTACTGTGACCTCTTGAGCCTGCTTATTAGCCTCTTTTCATATGCACTGCATCCTCCCGCCCATCATCTCTCAGCGCTGAAGCCGGCACTGACAGGTGGGCGAGATGATCTGCGGGGGATGCGCGCATAATTAACAGCCGGCCCGTGTGATCATCCCTGGCAACTACAGCCTGGAGTGATCATGTGTGGCTATATTCACTGCCCCCCATGCATCATCAGCGCGGGGGGCAGTGAATAAGTATACTCACCGGCCACCGATCCCTACAGCATTGCAATGTCCTCCTGTCTGCTGGCCTACTGATGTGTGTGGAGAGCGGTGCGCACAGCGATGACGTCATCGCTGTGAGCACGGCTCCATACAGGTCAGCGATGCTGCTGCTGGCACATACAGGAAGATGAGTGATGCTGCGTGTGAGGAAAGGTGAGTATAAACATTTATTTTTTTATGTGCCACAGGATGCGGCCATGTAACAGGATGGGGGTATATAGCAAGATGGGTGCACATATCAGGATGTAGGCATGTACCTGGATGGGGGAATATACGGTACCTGGATGTGGGCACATACCAGGATGAGGAACATATATATGCAAGGATGGGAATTATATACAAGGCAGGAGGATCATTATCAAGATGGTGTACCTTAGTAGAGAATTTGGGGACATTACCCCTATAACAGTGTCAGCAGCAGATTCTTGCCCCATAACAGTGTGTCATGACCACATTTTTTGCTTAAAATTTTATTTTCCTATTTTCCTCCTCTAAAACCAGGGTGCATCTTAAGGTCCGGTGCGTCTTATAGTCTGAAAAATATGGTAATCTATGACCTTGGCCTCTTTATGCCCCATGTAGAATACCAGGCGGGAGCTTAGAGAGAGATAAAAGAAAAACACCACCTGGTTCATCCAAACTGCCCTTATGTTTCGTTTTTTTTATTTTTTATTTTACCCTACTTTCTAACAACATTAACTGGAAATTTCAAGAATTTACTACTTTTTCAGTAAAAATAATAATGTCCTATATTGCTTCTGATATTCCCTTTAATTAGTTTTACAGCATATTTTTAGTTTTCTACTGAACCCTAACTAAAACTAAAAGAACAGGCTATAAACCAGAATGCTAATAGTCCATTTTCTCTTCCAATACATTAAAAATATACCCTGGAAATAGTAACAGAACATTTTTAGCTTATTCACCTAATCCATTGCAGCATTTTTTAATTGCTTTATTAACATAAATTGTGTGTTCATTAAAATGTATATATGGTATATAATTGAAATGTAAGGTCATAACATATATTAAAGGTCAGCTAAGTTGAAACATTTATTACTAGCATAAAAACCTTTTATGTTGTGCTGTTTTCTATGCCTAGCCTTAGTTCTTGTCCACTGCAAACAGCAAGTTTTCTTTACCGCAATTCTGAATGTAAATCATTAAGCTCTAAAAAGCCGAAAATAACATTATCTACATATTAAAAGTTTATAGGTCTTTAAAGTATAGCTTGTTGCAGGGGTTTGACCCGATGGCCTTTGAGGTCCCTTCCAACTCTAGATTCTATAATTTTATGATTTTGAAATATAAACACAACTTCCTATTACAATATACATACTAGTTTCCATATCTTATTGAATGAATTAAAGATTTTATTAACCAGAATGTGTAAAATAAGATTGCAAAAAATGACAATGTATGAAAATGTCATGTAATAATTATAACGTCTAATCGCCAATATATATGTGACAAAGCTAAAATATAATCATGTATTGTACTGATATACAAGTCCTTTAATCAGATGTGGTGCCTGTCGCTATACAGTGGAATGGTAAATAGTCATACAATGTCCTTTATGTCTTACCCAAAATGACGATCAGCACTCCACCAAGAGTAAAGCGTTTATATTTTTCTGTACCAGGGTCGTGGCCCATTCGGATGCAGGGCATGGCAGAGAGAAGCAGGAAGACAGCAGGAAGCCCCAGGAAAGATCCAACTATCATCAGGGCACGGGCGGCTTGGATGTGAGCTGTCAACAGCAACAGGATGCATTTTATTGAGTGATAAGACACATATTTACAGGATTACAGTCACAGCTCTCAATGAGGATGAAAAATAAACTAATTATTACATAAGTTTGGAACAAATATTGTCTCCCATTTTGTTCAACCTTGATGTTGCATATTTGTTCTAGAAAGGTAATGGCTTAAAGGGAATCTGTCACCAGGTTTTTGCCAAATACTCTGAGAGCAGCATAACATAGGGGCAGAGATTCTGATTCCAGCAATGTATCACTTACTGGGCTGCTTAGTGTAGTTTTGATAAAATCACTGATTAATCAGCAGTAGATTATCATTAGAGGACTACTTGTCATGCTGCCAGATAGTTCAGCATATTCATGTGCTCTGTACAACTGCTAGATCTAAAGCAGAAAAAACATTGATTTTATCAAACAGCTCAGTAAGTGTCACATTGCTAGAATCAGAGTCTCTGGCTCTACATTAAGCTGCTTTCAGATGGAGGAGCAAAAACCTGGTGACAGATTCCCTTTAATTTACAAGCATTTTGCACAAGGCCTCTGAATAGCACTGCCGAATATCCACCACAGAATGGAAATGTGGCACCCCTGAGGCTTCAGTTGCCACAGAGGTACTGTACCTGAGCCAGAAGTGCAGTGCCCCATTCCTGGGTGAGGAGGAGGATGACCACCAGTACACAAAAAAGCACACAACACTCTCAGTTAGCAGCTCTGCACAGGGATATGGGTGGGGAGGCCCATTAATGCTAGAAATAGCCATCACTGGTGATGACACCCCATTCCGGCTTACCTGGGGGTGGAGCATAGCGAGTGGGAAGGAAGTATGTGGAGCAAAGAGAATGGAGCCAGGAGTCAAGGAGGAAAGACCTGTGGTCTGGAGCTGGGACAGCTCGATCCAGGGGCACGGACAGAAGGGTACCTAGGGGCAACGGGTTGTGCGCCATACACCTGTGGCCTCATACCACTTATAGCAACTGAGGGAAGGGACTGGCTGCAAGAATGGGGACTAGACCCTAAACTAGGAGAGAATAACTATGTGCTCTACTAGTAAACCAGAGGCCAAGGATACTTCAAGTACTGAAGCCACAACCCGTGCATGAATCCACTGGAAGGTGTCCACATAGAGTCAGGGGACCGAAAGCACGAAGCAACCTCTGTAGGGCCCGCAGACACCGGCTCAGGGCACTGTGCACATTGGCACAGGACAGATGGGAGAGGTCAGCACAGGAAGACGACCAGGAAAGGACATATAGAAAGGTGCACCGGTCTAATCCTCCGAACTACCTGGGTTTGACTGGAGCCCATAACAGTGGAACCCCGGCACCCCAAAGGTGAACACTGTCATGTCGTGCTACTATGGGACATACAACAGGGAGTAAAGAACTTTGACTGCAATTCTTGTGTCGCTCTCTTTCCTCATTTGCCTCCAACCCTGTGCTTCTTTAATAGAGTGGATTACCACTCTCATCCGCCCTGGGGTTTAGCTCTGCCTGTGGAGAGCTATGTCATCTGAGCTGCATTACTATCAGCCCCAGGAGACACCACACGCAGCGGCGGCTCCCATATTAGCCGCACATCACAGGTGGCGTCACAAATACAAACGCTCTACCCTGTAATTAATCCCTTTATCGACACCGCCAGGGTCACAGAACTGGGCCTGGCCGCTGTGATAACCGAAATCCCTGCACCGGCCCGGTGACGATTAACCCCCCAGACCCCGTGGGCACGTCAGAAACATTTGATGAAGGCCAGTTGCAGGGCCGGCTCCAGGTTTTTGTGGGCCCCGGGCGGAGGAGTCCCAGTGGACCCCATAAACACGCAGACACACACACACACGTACATATACATATTTAAAGACAAACTCACAAAAATACATATAAACAGACAAATCTATACAGTCATATACACTGACATACATAGATACACATCATACATGCATACATACAGAGACACACTGCTATGCTGCATACATACATATAGACAGACACACACATACTGCTCTGCTATATACATACATACAGACACACATATACTGCTCTGCATGCATACATACATATAGACAGACACACACACACACTGCTCTGCTACATACATACATATAGACAGACACACACATACTGCTCTGCTGCATACATACATACAGACACACTGCTCTGCTGCATACATACATACAGACACACTGCTCTGCTGCATACATACATACAGACACACATATACTGCTCTGCTGCATGCATACATACAGACACACAAATACTGCTCTGCTGCATACATACATACAGACAGACACGCATACTGCTCTGCTGCATACATACATGCATACATACAGACAGACACGCATACTGCTCTGCTGCATATATACATACATACATACAGACACGCATACTGCTCTGCTGCATACATACATGCATACATACAGACACGCATACTGCTCTGCTGCATATATACATACAGACAGACACGCATACTGCTCTGCTGCATACATACATACAGACACACTGCTCTGCTGCATACATACATACAGACACACTGCTCTGCTGCATACATACATACAGACACACATATACTGCTCTGCTGCATGCATACATACAGACACACAAATACTGCTCTGCTGCATACATACATACAGACAGACACGCATACTGCTCTGCTGCATACATACATGCATACATACAGACAGACACGCATACTGCTCTGCTGCATATATACATACATACATACAGACACGCATACTGCTCTGCTGCATACATACATGCATACATACAGACACGCATACTGCTCTGCTGCATATATACATACAGACAGACACGCATACTGCTCTGCTGCATATATACATATATACATACATAGAGACACGCATACTGCTCTGCTGCATATATACATACATACAGACACGCATACTGCTCTGCTGCATATATACATACATACATACATACAGACACGCATACTGCTGTGCTGCATATATACATACATACATACAGACACGCATACTGCTCTGCTGCATATATACATACATACATACAGACACGCATACTGCTCTGCTGCATATATACATACATACATACAGACACGCATACTGCTCTGCTGCATATATACATACATACATACATACAGACACGCATACTGCTCTGCTGCATATATACATACATACATACAGACACGCATACTGCTCTGCTGCATATATACATACATACATACAGACAGACACACACCTTGCTCTGCGGGGCCCACACACGTGGCTCCGGGGGCCACACACGCACGGGGGGACAGGGAGGGAGTGATGTCCCACATACTGATCAGGTCACGGTGCAGATGGGGCCCACACAGCGCCGGAGGGAAGCGATGTGCTGGGGGTCGCTGGCTGGCACTGTGACTCCTTCATCTGTGGGACCGAGCAGGACGCCGGGCGGTAGCTCCGCCCACAGATGATGCTCAATGCAGGAGAACACAGTGAAAGCTGTGGTCTGCGGGCCTTAAAGGGCCGGCAGCCACAGTTTCCAGTGACAAGGACTGCGGTCCCCGGAACTCGGCCCGGGGGCAGCAGAACTGACGAGGCCGAGTGGGCCCCCCCGGCTCTCCAGGGCCCCGGCATTTGCCCGGGTATGCCGCGTGCTGACGCCGGCCCTGGCCAGTTGTAATAGGAGACATTACAGGGCTTTATAGAGAGAGCAGCAGAACTCTACTGTATATTCTTTCTTCTATATTCATATATAAATGATAATGTTACCTAGCAGTATTCTGTAACAATGAGGAAAAGTACAAGCTCTAACGTACCCTGCAGGTTACAATCTCACTATAGTTATAAGTAAATTCATAAACTAATTTTCTTCTACTGCCGATGGATAGACATAACTGGCAAAGTAGGGTCTAATGGAGAAAGGGATCCCCACAACACAGATAAAAGCCGTCTCCTCACTACAATGCCAGTGTAGGAATACAGGGCAAAAAGACTCGCAGTTTTGTTCCCTCTCTGTGCCTTTTCCATGGCACTTGCCAATCAGGTTTTTAACACATAGTGTTAACTAAGTACCTTTGTTATATGTATTTATTATTTATTTTTTTATTTACTTATAACTGGGTATTTGCTCATTATGTTGTTATCTCAGGTTTAGTCGATTGGATTAAATGGCCACAGTGTGAACTTGCACTTTGCACTTACACCAGCTATGGTCTAGCTCATTTTTCTGGGTTCATTTTAGTGTCTTGTACTTTGTACAATAGAGGTGGGGCTATCCCGTTTTTTAGATGGAATTTAGTCCATATAGTCTTCCATGGGCAGGTGTCTGAACAGTTGGGCTTGTGTCCTGCTCTACCGCATCTATGTATAAAAAAAGGAACAGAACAAGAGCTTTAATGGCTAAAAAAATTATCAATTTTTATTAGATCCAAGCTTAAAAAACACTTATAACGACCATATATACAATTAGACACAAGCAAAAAACTTGGTGCAAGAAGATGTGCTACTCATAACCATGTAAAGCAAGGGGGACAGATTCAAAAAACCCCACTGCCCCTGAGATGAGTACAACAGCAATGTATTAGTATCCAGCTATATTATATAAACAAACCAAATAAATCCAGTCTTATTGATGTAGAGGGATCAGCATGTTGCCTATAATCAAAGTAGCGGTGGTGGCATAATGTAGAAAAAATAAATATAGCTGCTTACCCAAGAAAGAAAACTCCAGACTCAGCCCCTCACAGGCACCAACAGACACCCTTTCAACGCGCGTTTCGCGTGCAATGTATGATAGCTTCTTAAGGGAAGGTATAACACAAACTCCATTGTAGGACCTTAAAAAGGCGGTCATGTGACCGCATTGGCTGTAGCCCCATCTACGTTGAGGTCTTTGACACATAGAGGTGTTTAATATAAAGTTAGGTACTGTCCCGATTGTGCACACATTGTCACGGTTGGATGACTTTTTTGATCAAATTAGTATTAAAAAAGTATTCCTATCTCCAATAACCTATTTCAATATGCAGTAGGTCTAGTGATAAGAATATTAGCAAATACCTCCAATTATATATGTACTCTGGTTTTCCTGATAAGCTATGTCACTTACCTCATGTGCAGGCATGGGAGGAGCTTAGGTATCCATGGTTACGACCACTAACAACTAACTATCCCTATATGCGTGGCCGTAACTTTGGATACCTAAGGTCCTATAATGTTCTGCACATAAGGTAAGGTAAGGTGCACCCACCTTGTTACTGCACCTCATCTTGTATTTTAACAAATTTTGTCACAATAAAGAGTATTGATTTTACATTTGTTTTCTGATTCCTTTTTTGTAATTTGCTTTGTACATGAGGTAAGCGACATAGTGAATCAGGAGAACAATACTACATTTCTAATTGGAGGTATTTGCTCATATCATTATTATTATACCTACAACATATTGGGATAGGATATTGGAGATGGGAATACCGCTATGCTATTTACATGTACTAATACTAATTATTTATTTATTTACTTATTTACAATAGATTATTTGCTCAGTTTGTTTTTATATCAGGTTCAGCTTGCGAACAAGACAGACTGTCCTTAAAACACATGTTCCCCGAAAGAGATTACTTTCTAAACAGTTGGGTTTGAACTTCCAGATTGTAGGATCGCGGCATGGAGAGCAGGGTCACCCAAACAGTGACATACCACCAACGGCGGCAGACTAAGTGGCCGCTATGGCACCCGTGAGTCGTGGTGGGTGGTGCCAGCACTGACATCGCCCCCCCTTCACACCCACTTGGCACCACAAATTCAACTGTCATTTTACAGTTGAAAACAATGATGGAAGAGGGAGTGCGCTGCTGTCCGCTCCCTCCTTCATCACTCTCCCACTGCACCTGAGATCTGACAGCTCAGTGCAGTAGATGCGATAAAGTGACATCAACACGCTCGCTGCACTGAGCTGTCAGACCTCAGATGTGCAGAACAGTGAAGACACAGCTTCAGAACAGACCAGAGCAGCGACGGACCAACGAGAAGTACACAGTGGCCATAATACTTCATGGATGACTATTGCCTATGCATTATACTATATGAATGACTATGGGCTGTGCATTATACTGTTTGGAGGACTATGTGCTATGCATTATGCTATATGGAGGACTATGGGCTGTCCATTATACTACAGTTAGGTCCAGAAATATTTGGACAGTGACACAATTTTCGCGAGTTGGGCTCTGCATGTCACCACATTGGATTTGAAATTAAACCTCTACAACAGAATTCAAGTGCAGATAGTAACGTTTAATTTGAAGGTTTGAACAAAAATATCTGATAGCAATTGTAGGAATTGTACACATTTCTTTACAAACACTCCACATTTTAGGAGGTCAAAAGTAATTGGACAAATAAACCAAACCCAAACAAAATAGTTTTATTTTCAATATTTTGTTGCGAATCCTTTGGAGGCAATCACTGCCTTAAGTCTGGAACCCATGGACATCACCAAACTCTGGGTTTCCTCCTTCTTAATGCTTTGCCAGGCCTTTACAGCTGCAGCCTTCAGGTCTTGCTTGTTTGTGGGTCTTTCCGTCTTAAGTCTGGATTTGAGCAAGTGAAATGCATGCTCAATTGGGTTAAGATCTGGTGATTGACTTGGTCATTGCAGAATGTTCCACTTTTTTGCACTCATGAACTCCTGGGTAGCTTTGGCTGTATGCTTGGGGTCATTGTCCATCTGTACTATGAAGCGCCGTCCGATCAACTTTGCGGCATTTGGCTGAATCTGGGCTGAAAGTATATCCCGGTACACTTCAGAATTCATCCAGCTACTCTTGTCTGCTGTTATGTCATCAATAAACACAAGTGACCCAGTGCCATTGAAAGCCATGCATGCCCATGCCATCACGTTGCCTCCACCATGTTTTACAGAGGATGTGGTGTGCCTTGGATCATGTGCCGTTCCCTTTCTTCTCCAAACTTTTTTCTTCCCATCATTCTGGTACAGGTTGATCTTTGTCTCATCTGTCCAAAGAATACTTTTCCAGAACTGAGCTGGCTTCATGAGGTGTTTTTCAGCAAATTTAACTCTGGCCTGTCTATTTTTGGAATTGATGAATGGTTTGCATCTAGATGTGAACCCTTTGTATTTACTTTCATGGAGTCTTCTCTTTACTGTTGACTTAGAGACAGATACACCTACTTCACTGAGAGTGTTCTGGACTTCAGTTGATGTTGTGAACGGGTTCTTCTTCCCCAAAGAAAGTATGCGGCGATCATCCACCACTGTTGTCATCCGTGGACGCCCAGGCCTTTTTGAGTTCCCAAGCTCACCAGTCAATTCCTTTTTTCTCAGAATGTACCCGACTGTTGATTTTGCTACTCCAAGCATGTCTGCTATCTCTCTGATGGATTTTTTCTTTTTTTTCAGCCTCAGGATGTTCTGCTTCACCTCAATTGAGAGTTCCTTAGACCGCATGTTGTCTGGTCACAGCAACAGCTTCCAAATGCAAAACCACACACCTGTAATCAACCCCAGACCTTTTAACTACTTCATTGATTACAGGTTAATGAGGGAGACGCCTTCAGAGTTAATTGCAGCCCTTAGAGTCCCTTGTCCAATTACTTTTGGTCCCTTGAAAAAGAGGAGGCTATGCATTACAGAGCTATGATTCCTAAACCCTTTCTCCGATTTGGATGTGAAAACTCTCATATTGCAGCTGGGAGTGTGCACTTCCAGCCCATATTATATATATAATTGTATTTCTGATCATGTTTTTGTAAACAGCTAAAATAACAAAACTTGTGTCACTGTCCAAATATTTCTGGCCCTGACTGTATATGAAGGACTACCTGTTCTGAGTAATATATGGAGGTGCATTATACCATATGGAGGTCTATGGACTGTGCATGATATTTGGAGGTGCATTATACTATATGGAAATAGGTTGCTAGAATTCAGATAAAACATGATATACAAAAAAGAAATATCATTGCATATAAGAAAGATGTATAGCATACAGTACAGGCAAACCTGTATAAACTTGATGGAGTGCGAGCAGTATAGAATCTCTGGCCAGATGAAAGACAGATCATACATGGATGTGTGACCCAAGAAAAAAGCCACCCCAGAGTAAGAGGGTTAAAGGTATATACTGTGTTGGGGTAATTAAGAAGGAGTACAGCAGGCTAATTCACTCTGGGGGCATCATACAGTGTTTGTGTGGCACCCCTGAGGCTTCAGTTGCCACAGGGTACTGCACCCCACTTAGGGTGTTTAACCTGGATCCAGAGGAGGGCGGTACTGGTTTCACGACTTACAAAACTCAAACCCACAACCAGGATGCCCTCCCCACTAGGGACCGGGTTAGGGTAAGGTCTTAAGGCAGTCTCCAAACATGGAGGGCAGCCACCCACTAGTGACAGGGACCCGGGGAAGGAGCAGCCGCCAGGGGGAGTCAAGAGCCAACACAACAGTTAGAGAGAGCAGGAGAGGAAGTGAGCAGACAGTCTCACCGATGGCTCTGGTGGGACACAGGACTTCATACGGTTGCCGAGGGGAGAGCTTCATTGCTCCCTCGGGTCCGGCGCAACACAGGGTGCAGGACCCTAGGGAAGATCATTCTTCAAGATGGTTTTCCAGAATTTGCCAGGACGGGGAGATTGCATATCTCCCTGGCCAACACAGAGCCTGAATCATAGTGCCATATAGGATCCAGGGCCTTGATCCGAGTCAGGCCCCATTGCGGAACCGCAGCACCTGCAAACAGGAGGGGAGTGTCACTCCACATGGACTTGGGTCCCCAAGAAGCTTTAAGCCATGGAGATCCAACTTACACGGGGAAGGGCCAACCGACCACTACATCGGACAGACCTCCAAAGGAATCCGGGTTCTACGGGGCCCATCACAGCGGGTGACCGGTACTAAGGGCCACCACTAGGAATTTCAGGGCCCCATACTGGCAACATTTTCGGGCCCCCTTGGGACTCCGCCCAGGCTCCACCCTAGCTCTGCCTGCACCCCTCAAACCTCCTACAGTCTCACTGCCACTCTTGTAAAAACATGTGTGTGTATATATATATATATATATATATATATACAGTCATGGCCAAAAGTGTTAGCACCCATGAATGAGGTATTGCCCTCAGAAAATTAATAATACACCTCTTACACTGACCCTCTCCATAATATCTCTCCCACACTGCCTCTATGTATAATATCACCACACACACTGGCCCTTTGTATACTACCCCCCTCCACTTCACACAAACACTGCTACTGCTACGGGTATGAGGATGATGCTGGTGAGGTCATACACAGCGCCGCCCATAATCTCGTATCTGCGCAACTACATCATCGGCGCTCGTACGAGGGAAATTTTATGCTCAGCCCCGCAATAGGTGCACAGCGAAATGCACCTGCGCAAGACTTCAGCAGCGTGCACGAAGACGGGGGCGGTGTCATCCATCTAAATCATGCCTGGGGGATGGCGAACAATGGCAGGAGGGGGAGACAGGAGACGAATTAGAGCCCGCCCATGTGGCCAACCAAACTCATTTGCATAGGAAATGGTAAGATTTTATAAAGCTCTTTTAGGGGTCTGCAAGAGGGGCTAGCAACAAGGTGTATCTTCCTCGACTGCAGAAGGTGATATTTTTAGCTTAATAGGGAAAAAACTGATGACAGGTTCCCTTTAAAGGTAGTGGCAGTACAGTATATATATATACAGTACAGACCAAAAGTTTGGACACACCTTCTCATTCAAAGAGTTTTCTTTATTTTCATAACTCTGAAAATTGTAAATTCACATTGAAGGCATCAAAACTATGAATTAACACATGTGGAATGAAATACTTAACAAAAAAGTGTGAAACAACTGAAAATATGTCTTATATTCTAGGTTCTTCAAAGTAGCCACCTTTTGCATTGATTACTGCTTTGTACACTCTTGGCATTCTCTTGATGAGCTTCAAGAGGTAGTCACCGGCAATGGTTTTCACTTCACAGGTGTGCCCTGTCAGGTTTAATAAGTGGGATTTCTTGCCTTATAAATGGGGTTGGGACCATCGGTTCTGTTGTGCAGAAGTCTGGTGGATACATAGCTGATTGTCCTACTGAACAGACTGCTAGAATTTGGATTATGCCAAGAAAAAAGCAGCTAAGTAAAGAAAAATGAGTGGCTGTCATTACTTTAAGAAATGAAGGTCAGTCAGTCCGAAAAATTGGGAAAACTTTGAAAGTGTCCCAAGTGCAGTGGCAAAAACCATCAAACGCTACAAAGAAACTGGCTCACATGAGGACCGCCCCAGGAAAGGAAGACCAAGAGTCACCTCTGCTGCAGAGGATAAGTTTATCTTAGTCACCAGCCTCAGAAATAGCAGGTTAAAAGCAGCTCAGATTAGAAACATGTATATACATTTGGTTAATTATCTTAATTGATAAAATACCATATTGATGGACTAACAAGCTATTAATGTCATGGATTCTGCACAAAGTATCAAAGAATTATGCTAGGCTGGAGATGTCCTAGGATTCAATGAGCATCTGTTTAATGGGATATCCCATCCACTCTGCTGAAGACATATCTTCTCACTAATGTGTATCGGAAAAGCCTTTGTTCAGTGATTTTGATATATTTTGCTTTGAATTTGTTTTCTGTACCATCTGTCTCATTGAAACAAACCTTTAAGAGAAGACGGACATAAAATGTTACTTGTTTGAGGTATTTCTACTAATTGCTTGAAGAATAGGAAAATCAGCGGCATCTTATAGGCTTTAGATCATTTGCAATCAAGTGAAGGGATAGCTAGATAATTATGGGAAATGTGGCACAGGAACACCGATTAGTCAAAATAAACACTGGTTTTGATCACAATGAATAGATGAAAACTATCTCATTCCACTAAGCAAAAAATACTAAAGATTCTTCAGAGCTGCTGAATTTAATATTCTTTATCCCACATTGGTATTGTTTTTCTATTCCTGCTGGCTTAAACTGACTACCGATTAGTAAATATTTACCCATCGGTGATTGTTTAATAGCCGGTTTAGACAGTCAGACTTAATGATGCACACTGAATGATCTGTAATGGATCATTCAGTGAGCATGTGCTGCCTTTATTAAGCCTGCTTTACATGTTGCAATTTCGCATACGATATCGTATGCGATTTGCAACGCCCCCATCGTATGTGCGGCAGGTTCAATTTGTTGAACGTGCCGCACAAACGATTAACCCCCGTCACACGTACTTACCCGTCCATACGACCTCGATGTGGGCGGCGAACGTCCACTTCCTGGAGTGGGAGGGACGTTTGGCGTCACATTGACGTCACGCGGCAGCCGGCCAATAGAAGCGGAGGGGTGGAGATGAGCGGCACATACAATCCCGCCCACCTCCTTCCTTCCGCATTGTCGGCAGGAGCAGCGGACGGAGGTAAGCTGTCGTTCAATGTTCCCGGGCTGTCACACACTGCGATGTGTGCTGCCTCGGGAACATTGCACAACCGCACATTCAATCTTTGAGGAATGAACGACGTGCATGCGATAAACGGATTTTTGTTCAATCACAATTGCACAGAGGTTTTACACGCTACAATCATACTTACGATGCCGGATGTGCGTCACTTACGACGTGACCCTGCCGACACATCGTAAGATTTATTGTAGCGTGTAAAGTGCCCTTTACATGCAGCGTGAGTTCTGTTTAATCCCTTCATGACCTATGACGTACCGATACCGTCATAGGTCGTGTCTGACCCTTTAATGCTGGCTTGCGCATGTTTCCCCTGATCTGATCAGCCAACATGTGCAGCTAACAGGTGAGGGTGGATTGGAGCGCTGCTAGCTAAATCCCGCCGTCAATCTCTTATAACAGGATTTAAGCTGCGCTGGTGGAGAGCGTCAATCCCCGCCGCCATCAGCAACCCTGTGACGTGATCACAGTGCGCCAATGGGTTGTCATGACAGCCGGGGTTATCGGATGACCCCTGTCACTATCATGACAAAGTTCGTATGAATGCCAGCTGAACATCTGCTTTCACAGGAGATCAGCATTTCTGCTGAGAAGAGAGGTGCTGAAGCATCGCTCTGATTAGCAGAAGCAATCAGACTATATCAGCTTCAAGTCCTCTAAAAAACAATAGTAAAATCAATAAAGAGCGGAAAAACGTTTTAAAAAATATGAAAAAATAAACCACAAAGTTCAAATCACTCCCCTTTTGCGCCATTGAAAATAAAATAATTAAAACAAAAAAATACACATATTTGGCATCGCGACATTTAGAAATGCCTGATCTATCAAAATACAAAATCAAATGATCTAATTGGCATAATGAGAAAAAAAAAATCAGAATGGCAAAATGATGTTTTTTGGGTCCCCGCAACATTGCATTAAAATACAACAACAGGCAATCACAACATCACATCTACCCAAAAATAATATAAGTAAAAACGTCAGCTCAAGACGCAAAAACTAAGCCGTCACTGAGCCCCAGATCATTAGAACACTACGGTTCTTGGAAAATCACGAAAACGAAAAACAGAAAATTGATATTCTGTCAGTAACTGCCACAACATATCAGACTCTCACCTACCTTGACAAGCTTCAAAAGGAACCTGAAGACCCACCTTTTCCGACAAGCCTACAACCTGCCATAACCCTCAGTCTGATACAGCGCCACATGACCAGCTCTACCCTCACCTATAGTATCCTCATCCATCCCTTTTAGACTGTGAGCCCTCACGGGCAGGGACCTCCGTCCTCCTGTACCAGTCTGTGCCTTGTATTGTTTATGATTATTGTACTTGTTCCTATTTTGTATACCCCTTCACATGTAAAGCGCCATGGAATAAATGGCAATATAATAATAAATAATAATAATAATAATGGCTGCACCGAAAATATGACCCACTTTTCGCGGACTTATCCAATTCCATTAGTTTTCACTGGTCGTTGTTCCATAACTAATGACTCTAGTGTCACATGTGCTAGAAACTGCATATATATCCTAGTATCACTTGTGCCCAGTGATATCACAGCGTTACTGAATATCAGATCCAGATCACTGATAGTGACCACTCAGTGAGACTCAGCACCGTGTCATATTTTCCATTACATTGATAGGTTAGAAGGTGATATGTTTTTACAGAGTATATAAAATATCCCTTTAAATAGACACCGATGAAAATTCCGAGCAGTGACAAAAAACATATTTCTTCTAGCTTGCTAATGCTGGAATTTTCCATACAGAATGAAACAATGAGTCTTGAAATATGCTGATACCTGCCAGGAATGACATAACGCAACACATTGTATACTATTAAAAAAAACTAACTGCACTTTGATAAGAAAATTTAGTATGTATCAATATTTTTATATTTTTATCTTCAGTGAATTATCAAATTATACCTAGAGAGAAGAAGGAGAAAGACCTGATGGATGACACTAGAGATAGTCAAGAATCACATTTCTGAAGATATGTTCATCAGTAGCGTTTTCTGCAGCACATTTTATGTAACGTATTTGGTACATAAAATATGCTGTGTTTTACAATACCATCATAATACGATTTTCTGAAATCTTCAATTCCGAGCATATTTACAACATGCACGATATGAGTCAAAGAATGGTCAGAAATAGTGTTATTCATCATGTAATGACATGACAGCTCATTTGGAAAACGTACCTGTTCATTTACACCTTAACAGGAAACTGTCACCATGAACAACATGGATCAGAGCCTGACTGTGACCATGGATCAGAGTCTGACTGTCACCATGGGTCAGAGCTTGACTGAGACCATGGATCAGAGCCCGACTGAGACCATGGATCAGAGCCCGACTGAGACCATGGATCAGCACCTGACTGTGTCCATGGATCAGAGCCTGACTGTGAACATGGATCAGCACCTGACTGTGTCCATGGATCAGAGCCTGACTGTGATTGCAGCCCAGTATCTTTTCTCTCTGAAACAACTTGAAGTGACATCCTAGAGAGATAGGTCCACTGCGGCTTGTCCCTGCCCCATTCTAGGTAATCTACAAGTCTCATCCTTTGTTCACAAATGGAATGGGGAGAACCTGCAGGTGACTCATCTCTCCTGGACGTCTCTTCCAATTACTGTATTTTAAAGTGCCACTCCAGTGGTTCTTTTCTTCAGCGCAGGAGTTGCATTTTAAATCTAAGCCTCCTGTCATATACTCACCTTCCAGAGGCTTCACCTTTTACTGCCGCCATTCTGATGCCCAAGTGCCATCTTGTAACAGTAACTTCTGACTGTCCGGAAGTTGGAAGTTGCATCAAAAGCTCCCAATGCATCTCTATGAGAGCCAGAAATACTTTAGATGCCGGTAGGTCACTAATCGCCAGAGACCAAAGATAGTGGCAGTGATAGAAGGTGAAGTCACCGGACAGTGAGTATAAGACAGGGGGCAGGGGGCTTACATTTAAAACACCGCTCAAGCGGGAAAATTAAAAAGAAACCTTGAGTGGTGTTTTAAAAACATCTGGCTGAATCCCTTTTGAGATTCATGCTGCCCAAAGTATGGGCAGCATGAATCAATTGACAGGTCCCCTTTAATGTGCACAGCTTCCTTTGCTAATTTCTTTGCCGCCTTTGTTAACCTGTTCTAGAAAAGATCTTCCTGCTCCTGCGCACATCAAGGATACAATGACTCACATGGAACAATACAAAGAATCTAATAGAAATAGGAAAGCAGCAACCCAGTAGGTACCTGCACAGACTACTTAGAGATGGCATGGAGGGGGTACGGTGAAATTATCCCGGCAGCGTGGGCAACATATTTACTAGTCTACGCTCTGTGACAGGAGTATAAACAGCCTGAAGGTGGCTGCAATGTGCTCTGTATATTATGTATCAGATCACAGTAACTCTTACTATTGTGCTTCAGTGAAATTATTTCGACTGGAAAGCCTCTTTATAATTCTGAGCACATAGATATTGTTATACGTGACAGAAGGTTTATTCCTTACTGCTGGAAGGAGATTTTGTTTCCTCCTGAGGATAAGCTGTTTCTTTGATGTTATCAATATCAGTAATGATCCAGTACATTAAGTACATGAGCTTAACACTGTGCACAAATCAGAAGGCGTATTGGTGTAATAATCGTGTTTATTCAGTACATACAGCAGGGAGATAGTAATGTTTCACCGAAGAAACAATATCTTGTCTCACTCAACCAGAAGAAAGTCTTCATTTGTGTTCCTGGTCCCAAGACAGATCTCAGCATTAGTAGTGCCACCGCGAGATGTAAGCTGATAACGTCAGCCCTGGCTTCAGCTAATGACTCTATTGTTATATTCATAAAGTGATGAACAGTGGAAGGAGGCTGAAAACCAACAGAAATCAAAGGAAATATGTGACAAGCATGGACTAAGGCCGATCTGTGCCCAGCCTTGTTCTGTCCATCCCCCAGAACATTCTGGGAAAACAAGAATCTAATAAAGATATAGCTCAAATACATCATGCCTTGTTCAGACTGTAGATACAGACATGGTCTCTATAGATGCTCCACACTAATCTCAGTTTGCTGATATAGCACTAAATATGGTTGTTTCTAAAGATTATATGTGTAGCACTGTATACAGTGGGTAAGGAAAGTATTCAGACCCCTTTAAATTTTTCACTCTTTGTTTCATTGCAGCCATTTGGTAATTTCAATAAAGTTCATTTTTTTTCTCATTAATGTACACCCTGCACCCATCTTGACAGAAAAAAACCCCAGAAATATAGAAATGTTTACAAATTTATTAAACAAGAAAAACTAAAATATCACATGGTCATAAGTATTCAGACTCTTTGCTCGGTATTGAGTAGAAGCACCCTTTTGAGCTAGTTCAGCCATAAGTCTTCTTGGGAATGATGTAACAAGTTTTTCACACCTGGATTTGAGGATCCTCTGCCATTCTTCTTTGCAGATCCTCTCTAGTTCCATCAGGTTGGATGGTGAATGTTGGTGAACAGCCATTTTCAGGTCTCTTCAGAGATGCTCGATTGGGTTTAGGTCAGGGCTCTGGCTGGGCCAGTCAAGAATGGTGACAGAGTTGTTCTGAAGCCACTCCTTTGTTATTTTAGCTGTCTGCTTAGGGTCATTGTCTTGTTGGAAGGTGAACCTTCTGCCTAGTTTGAGGTCCAGAGCATTCTGGAAGAGGTTTTATTCCAGGATATCTCTGTACTTGGCCAAATTCATCTTTCCTTCAAATGCAACCAGTCGTCCTGTCCCTACAGCATGGTGCTGCCACCACCATGTTACCCTGTTGGGATTGTATTGGGCAGGTGACGAACAGTGCCTGATTTTCTCCACACATACCACTTAGAATTAACACCAAAAAGTTCTATTTTCGTCTCATCAGACCAGAGAATCTTATTTCTCATAGTCTGGAAGTCCTTTATGTGTTTTTTTCTGCAAACTCTATGTGGGCTTTCATATTTCTTGCACTGAGGAGAGGCTTCCGTCAGGCCACTCTGAGATAAAGGCCTGACTGGTGGAAAGCTCCAGTGATAGTTGACTTTGTAGAACTTTCTCCCATCTCCCTACTGCATCTCTGGAGCTCAGCCACAGTGATCTTGGGGTTCTTCTTTACCTCTCTCACCAAGGCTCTTCTCCCATGATTGCTCAGTTTGCCTGTACAGCCAGTTCTAGGAAGAGTCTAGGAAGAGTTTTGGTGATGCCAAACTAACCTTCCATTTAAGGATTATGGAGGCCACTGTGCTCTTAGGAACGTTGAGTACAGCAGAAATTCTTTTGTAACCTTGGCCAGATCTGTGCCTTGCCACAATGCTGTCTCTGAGCTCCTTGGGCAGTTCCTTTGACCTCCTGATTCTCATTTGGTCTGACATGCACTGTGACCTATGAGGTCCTATATAGACAGGTTTCCAAATCAAGTCCTATCAGTTTAATTAAACACAGCTGAACTCCAATGAAGGAGTAGAACCATGGCAAGGAGGATCACAAGAAAATGGACAGCATGTGACTTAAATATGAGTGTGTGAGCAAAGGGTCTGAATATTTATGACCATGTGATATTTCAGTTTTTCTTGTTTAATACATTTTCAAATATTTCTACATTTCTGGTGGGGGGGGGGTCAAGATGGCATGCAGAGTGTACATTAAGGAGAAAAAAATTAACTTTTTTGAATTTACCAAATGGCTGCAATAAAACAAAGAGTGAACAATTTAAAGGAGTCTGAATACTTTCCGTACCCACTATATAAGGCGTGAAATTTGGAATATGGGAGTCACAATAATGTCAATTGGATAGAGGTGGATTCTGTATAGTTTGGAGAACTAGACCAGTGTTTCACAACTTCAATTGTGAATTACGTTTTTATGTTCCATCATTGAATTAAAGCAGTGATAGAGCCAGAGGCAGACATATCATTGGTGCAAGGGGGCCCAAGAGGTAAGGGGTCCCCTCTCTACGTCCAAAGTAGGTGGGATTGTGCATTATGATGAGTTATTGGCCGGAAAAAGGTCCATTTACTGTTTTTGCACAGGGGCTCTTTTCTGTCTGTGACGACAGTGGACAGATCCATTGCACGACAGACACAAGCGGCATCCAACAGACCCCAATGACTTATTATTGGGTCCATTGGGGTTTGTTGAGTCATTCAAAGTTGTTTTTCTGCATCAGTAACGTCATAATAGTTCTGTCAATGTCGCCCTTAAAACTGAGTTATCTGCAATGCCTCTATTACAGTGGTAGTTAAAATTTCTATTACAGGGAACCCTCACCTATCACTGGAGTTATGTTCTAGAGACCCCGCAATAGGTTAAAATCAGCAAGGTAGCAAAGTTATATTTACTTTATTATTTATACCTGTATTTTTCAGATTATAAGACGCACTTTTCCTCACAAAAATTTGGGTGGAAAATGAGGGGTGCATCTTATAAGCCAAATCTAGCTTTCCAGGGGGTGATGGAGAATAGTCACAGAAGGCAAGGGCAATGCTGCGGATTGTGCGCTGTGGAAGGTGAGGCAGGGGCCATCCTGAAAATGTCGGCACCCGGAATCAGCGCATGCGCAGATTGAGCTCTCTGCTCAAGATCAAAACTGCGCATGCACCGCCTCTAGCTCACTGATCTACCAGCAGCTGACTTAAGGAAAATGGTGCTCGGAGGTGGCGTGTGCGCAGATGAGATTTTGGTTCGTCACTGAGCCGATAGCTCATTCTGCGCACGCACTGACTCTGGGCGCCATATCTTTGAA
This sequence comes from Anomaloglossus baeobatrachus, assembly GCF_048569485.1. Taxonomy (NCBI): domain Eukaryota; kingdom Metazoa; phylum Chordata; class Amphibia; order Anura; family Aromobatidae; genus Anomaloglossus; species Anomaloglossus baeobatrachus. Next base: position 487,040,607 of record NC_134355.1, read on the forward strand.
GTCTGCACCTCTGACAGTTATTGGATGTTCCTGCCAGCGCCTGCAGCAAGCATCTGACACCCACCGCAGAATAGCTCTGCTCCACCATCTCCCCTGCCTCCTGTGACCCCCGCTCCACCACCGCTGCTGCCCCCCGGTACTCGCGATACAGTGAAGCCGCAATAAGTGAACCGCGATATAGCGGGGGACGACTGTACACATGAATTCACTACACAGCAGAAAGCCAAATCATCTATTACAGTGCCAGACACAGCTCTGTGATCCTGTAACTTCTATGTCTTAAAGTATCTGTAATGTAACTCTAAGCTTTTTTCATGCTACAGTTTACAGTACCAGGCAAAGATGTAGCTACAAATGTATTCACCCAGGGCAAAAGATTGAGGTAATTCTCTATTTACAAACCCAAAATAAGGCAAATTGGTTTGTTGGCACCTCTTCTGATGGACAGAACATTGGGCTCTTACCTCTCTTGCAACACTTATGAGATGAGTATAAGGGCAGCATGCTGGCTCTGAGCTCAGCACTGGTCCCCAAAAACATACTGATAGGGAATTTAGATTGTGAGCCCCAATGGGGACAGTGACTAAGATGTCTGTAAAGTGCTGTGGAATATGACTGTGCTAAATAAGCAAAGCATAAATAATAATAAATATGGACTAACCTATTTCTCAAGATTAAATTCATGTATAATTGTCTTAACACCGTGATAAAGTCAGATTTAAATGGTTTGTAAAAACAGTGACCTTTCCGATCATTTTGTCACGATTTCTCCTGCAGTTCATTTCATATTACATTACATTTTTGCGCAGACTTAAATAATCTAACCTGATTCACATGAAATATGTGCGACAGTATTTTAATTTGTTTTGTTGGGGAGAGAGTGAAGTGATTGAATTTAAAGGGAAGTTCCCATCCCGTACATTTATGACAAGATATACCATTATTAAACAGCAGATGCACATTTCCCTCAGTAATGGAGCCCTATTGTGCGCTGCTGTCAGTACAGGGGTGGCTGGAATTCCCATACCAATGAATGAGAAGTCTGACCACCTCTGGACTGACTGTGAAGGGCTTTAGGGTCCTGTTCTCAAAATACACGTACATGCCTGTCCCAATAGTGAGACCTCCATCTACTATACAATTATGGCATATTCTGTAAATCTGCCATGAATGTACGAGATGGGAAAATCATTTGCATGTCCTGAACTCATCAGTAGACAGCGACATCATCCAGACATTACTGAGGAACATTAAAGAAGTATTTGTCAAGTATTTATTAATAGTGTAAATAATATACTATAAATAATATAAATAACATTTATGGAAAAAATGTTTAAATGAGTTCAGAGGAAAAAACTATTGTACAAGAATGTTATCTCTGTATGGTATATATAAGCTATAATAATAATAATAATAATAATATTAATAATAATAATAATAATAATAAGCACAGTCACATTCAGTGCTGTTACTACAAGTGACTTCCAGCTTTAGCCACGGCACTATTACTGTACATGAGAAAGTGTTTAAGCATAGCAAATCATTTATACTCATCAATAGCAAAAGCAAATATGTACTATAAAATGAATACTACCTAGACATTTATCTGTTTATGGATGTATCCAACTTAATGGAAGACTCTAAAATATCCATTTGTGTAGCTACATACTATACAAGTAACCATCCATGTATTTATTTGTGTCTGTCATATGATGTCACTTATCTCGTATGTCTATGTATGATGTAGCTATCTACTATCTGCCTGACGTTTCCCTACTGTTGTATTTAGTCCATCTATGTGAGCCCACTTATGTCTCTTCATTTGTATCTAACCTATAGCCATTTATCTCTATTGGTCTCTGTATTTAAGACCTTTTATTTATATGTCAATATATCTCTGAATATTTACGTAACTGTATACGGACCATCTAATATCTATCTATCTACCGTATCTATCATATATTATCTATCAACTATCTATTTATCTATGATCTATCCAACTATCTATCATATATCTATCTACCGTAACTATCATCTATCTATCTATCAGTCTAATCTATCTGTCTGTCTGCCTTTCTGTCTATTATCTATGTCTATCTCTCTACCGTATCTATGATCTATCATCCATCTGTCTATCATATATCTATCTACCTACCGTATCTATCATCTATCTATCTATCTATCTCTGTCTATCATATATCTACCGTATCTATCTATCTATCTATCCCTCTATCTATCTATCTATCCATGTATCTGTCATCTATCTATCATATATCTACCGTATCTATCTATCTATCCCTCTATCTATCTATCATATATCTACCGTATCTATCATCTATCTATCATATATCTACCGTATCTATCATCTATCTATCATGTATCTATCTATCATCTATGTATCTATCTATCTACCATATCTATCTATCATATCTATCATCTGTCTATCATATATCTATCATCTGAGTATCTTTCATACATGTATTCATCCATACTTAGATTTGTAATTTACTCATCTTTTCCTAGAAATCTGTTGGTAAACTCAATGTTAATGTAAAAAGTTTCTGAAGGAGGACAGTGAACTTACCAGGCAGTGTGAGGATGTCAGCCAGAGGCTTGCAGTGATAGAGCCCTATAGAGATGACACAATCCGCCCATAGTCCCCTGGAGCCCAGTTCATCCAATTTTCTGCAGGTGTTGATGCTGTAGTCACAAGTCAGCACCCAGTCATTGGTGGTGGTGGCAACTACAACCCCAATCCATCCTACGAAACTTGAGACAAACCCAAAAAACTGCAGGCATGTGCCAGCCATGATAGAGTGCCCAAGAGCAGAGGTAAAGTGTCCCTAATATTCCTTCTGCTGAGAGTCAGGGAGAGACTGTCCTACACAAGAGTGCGGGACTCCTAAGAATCCCCAGGATCAGGACCCTCCTCTGCCCACTCCTCCTATTATAAGCCAGGGACCAAAAATCTCTTCCAGCCAATTACAGAAGAACAAGGGGGGTAAGTATGGATGACCAGGACACCCAATTACATGGAAGGAGGAGGAGAAATTACACAGTGGGGTTCCCATTACAGCAGATGGTACTGGTGACTGCGTGACATCCCTGTGGCACAAACCTAGAGTGATCCTGATAACTATCCTGTTATTACTGACATACGTTCACATGATATAGATGAGAAATTGGGACAAATAATAATAATAATAATTATTATTATTATTATTATTATTATTAACTAGTTACCTACTGACCTGTAGATGTTACATAAACTTTGCCCTCTCACAATTTGTATTGACTAGTAAGGAGTTATAATTGGTATAATAATACAAGCTGTACCACATGAAGGTATCACTGAGGCTGGAAATGTCGCAGTCTTTCCCAATTAACGTTCATGTGGAGACCACTAGTGGACATTGTCGGTAATGCAGCTTCAGACACAAATATTGCAGGCTTAGAAAAATTAAGAAAAAATGGTATTACTACAATATTGGCCAAACGGATGGAAATATTCTGTTTTGCTTAATATTCAGGCTTTGCTGGCATAAGTGTGTTATGTGTTATCAGTTCTGTTCACTTTCTGAGAATGCTCTTTTCTATCAGGTTTTCTGTTGTACATTTTTTTCAAATTTATTATTTTTGTTTTAAAAGATATAAATGCAATAATAGAGAATAAGAATTGTGCAGGCGGTATTGTCTCAGGAGGTCATTATAAGACACATAAAAGCCCCGATTCAACATTTGCGTTTGGTTTTTTTTTACACATTTATTTTTTTGTATTGTGTATTCACTGGTATATTGTGCCAAATTCATGAAAATGGTGCACGCCGTTCATGAATTTGGTGCAAAGTAATAAAGAGGGCAAAATTTGGGGACTTTTAGGAAAGTCGTAATTGATGAATCAGGCAAAAACACCTCAAATCGCAAGACGGGGGGGAAAAATCAGGCAAGCACACATAACATAGACTTTATAAAAAATGCAAATAGAATAATGAATGGGGTGCAAAATACATAAAAAATAATAAAAAAAAAAAACAGGCAGAAAGCAGTGAAGAATTGAGTACAAAGGCTCAAATTGTAATATGGTAGTGAGGATAAGACTACATTCACACATACAGTTAGGTCCAGAAATATTTGGACAGTGACACAAGTTTTGTTATTTTAGCTGTTTACAAAAACATGTTCAGAAATACAGTTATATATATAATATGGGCTGAAAGTGCACACTCCCAGCTGCAATATGAGAGTTTTCACATCCAAATCGGAGAAAGGGTTTAGGAATCATAGCTCTGTAATGCATAGCCTCCTCTTTTTCAAGGGACCAAAAGTAATTGGACAAGGGACTCTAAGGGCTGCAATTAACTCTGAAGGCGTCTCCCTCGTTAACTTGTAATCAATGAAGTAGTTAAAAGGTCTGGGGTTGATTACAGGTGTGTGGTTTTGCTTTTGGAAGCTGTTGCTGTGACCAGACAACATGCGGTCTAAGGAACTCTCAATTGAGGTGAAGCAGAACATCCTGAGGCTGAAAAAAAAGAAAAAATCCATCAGAGAGATAGCAGACATGCTTGGAGTAGCAAAATCAAAAGTCGGGTACATTCTGAGAAAAAAGGAATTGACTGGTGAGCTTGGGAACTCAAAAAGGCCTGGGCGTCCACGGATGACAACAGTGGTGGATGATCGCCGCATACTTTCTTTGGTGAAGAAGAACACGTTCACAACATCAACTGAAGTCCAGAACACTCTCAGTGAAGTAGGTGTATCTGTCTCTAAGTCAACAGTAAAGAGAAGACTCCATGAAAGTAAATACAAAGGGTTCACATCTAGATGCAAACCATTCATCAATTCCAAAAATAGACAGGCCAGAGTTAAATTTGCTGAAAAACACCTCATGAAGCCAGCTCAGTTCTGGAAAAGTATTCTATGGACAGATGAGACCAAGATCAACCTGTACCAGAATGATGGGAAGAAAAACGTTTGGAGAAGAAAGGGAACGGCACATGATCCAAGGCATACCACATCCTCTGTAAAACATGGTGGAGGCAATGTGATGGCATGGGCATGCACGGCTTTCAATGGCACTGGGTCACTTGTGTTTATTGATGACATAACAGCAGACAAGAGTAGCCGGATGAATTCTGAAGTGTACCGGGATATACTTTCAGCCCAGATTCAGCCAAATGCCGCAAAGATGATCGGACGGCGCTTCATAGTACAGATGGACAATGACCCCAAGCATACAGCCAAAGCTACCCAGGAGTTCATGAGTTCAAAAAAGTGGAACATTCTGCAATGGCCAAGTCAATCATCAGATCTTAACCCAATTGAGCATGCATTTCACTTGCTCAAATCCAGACTTAAGATGGAAAGACCCACAAACAAGCAAGACCTGAAGGCTGTGGCTGTAAAGGCCTGGCAAAGCATTAAGAAGGAGGAAACCTAGCGTTTGGTGATGTCCATGGGTTCCAGACTTAAGGCAGTGATTGCTTCCAAAGGATTCGCAACAAAATATTGAAAATAACAATTTTTTTTTGGGGTTTGGTTTATTTGTCCAATTACTTTTGACCTCCTAAAATGTGGAGTGTTTGTAAAGAAATGTGTACAATTCCTACAATTTCTATCAGATATTTTTGTTCAAACCTTCAAATTAAACGTTACAATCTGCACTTGAATTCTGTTGTAGAGGTTTCATTTCAAATCCAATGTGGTGGCATGCAGAGCCCAACTCGCAAAAATTGTGTCACTGTCCAAATATTTCTGGACCTAACTGTATGTGTTTATTTTTACATCTGTGTAAACCAGACCCTTTTTTTCTCGTGTCATCTGTTTTGTCTCCATGTTGCATACTTTTTTTCTCATCCATTTTTAAAAACTGAAGCAGGTAGACTGTACAAATATTTATTTATCCATTGACTCTTAGCAATGGAACGGTGAAAAACAGATGAAACAGATAATCACTGAAGTAAAATGTAAAAAAAAACAGTATGTCTTCTGTTTCATCTATTTTATACAAATCCCCATGGACTTTATTCTCTGAGTCTGATCCTCAAAATAGATGAGACTAACACGTGCTCCGATGTGTGTACGGCTCTATGGAGCTCTACGGATCCATGTGATGTCTGATAAAAAAATGGACTGCGCACAGATGTGTGACTATATCAGGAGGCCTTGGGATCTGGAATGGTTATAGGGACATTATGGGCTTCTAGTACTACAGATAACAATGCCCAGAAAAAAAAAGTTTAAATTGTTAGAAATGCTGATTCGGTGCTTCCACCCGGGAGTGAATCCGGTCAGGAGAGACACTTCTGTAGTGGGTGGTTGAGCCCCTGCAAGATATACAATGTCTATGTTTTATCTATCATGTGTTATGTTATTCATTAATGTGAATTAAGATATAGTTCGACAGATTTTAGGTATATTACAGGTTTTAATATGTAGCAGAGTTCATAGTGTGTTTTCTGTAGAAATGTTGCCATCTAGTGGTTAGTCAAAGTACAAGGGAGGACAGTTTTAGCTATGATAGGGTTAAAATGAGTTAGAGGAGGAGTATAGACATAGGGAGTGCTGCCATTTTGGTTAGAGAGAGGAGTAAGGTTTCTGGCAAGGAAAAAGGAAAGACATGGGCCTATATGTGAGGACCATTCCTGAATCCTGGAGGGTTCAACCCGACGCGTTCAGTGAAGCTATCAGAGTTATAAATGGATGAGGAATTGAAAAAAAAGGGAAAAGAGGATGATCCTGAAGTATCGTAGACCGTTATTAGGAGGACTGAGGGTGATTGAAGGCGAAAAGGAAGCTGTCGCTGTCCCATTGAGGGAGTTTATAGAATGGAGGGAAGGCTGCTGGTGTCCCAATATGGTAATTTTATAGAGATGAGAATACTTCAGTTAGGAAGAGAGGATGCTGAATGCCATGTCTGCCATCAAACTGCTGGAATACAAGTAAAGAATGTTTTATTGAGAAAACCTTGGTGTGGTGTGATTTTCTGCACGGCAACCTCTGTGGATGAGGACGGGAAGATTGACACCGACTAAGAGTAGCAAGTGAGTGCCGCACACCCCCACAGGTTCACATACACACAAAGGGATACATTTGCGGAGCAAGGTGCCTCTGCGGCTCAACTGTCTCTTGCTTCACTACTCCAGTCGTAAGTGCTGCCATTTTCCTGGGGGGCTATAAAGGATACATAGCTCCCCTGGTTACTGTGACGCCCCTGACTCCATCAGGGTGTCACAGGGAACTGCACCCCTTTCTCTTATGGTGCAGAACTCACCCTCCATGGTTCTGGGTTCCTACACACTGGTAGTGCTTCCATCTGCACTCAAATCCTAACCACACCTCACACCACACCTTGTCAGGCACACCAGTGGGTGGTCTAGCTGGAAAAGGGCCACCCGCCTAAGGGTTAGGCAGACTGGTGGGAGGGATTTTAGTCAGACAAGTAGTAGCCCTCAGAGAGTGAGGAGCTGGGGGAGTTGTAGCTTCCTGTGTGACCTTGGTTGGGTCGCAGACGGTGGTCTGAGACCAGAGGAGTCGGGGACCCGGTCGCAGGGTATTGGAAAAGGGTGTGCTGACTTAGTTTTGGAGAACGGTCAGCACCGGAGGGTCCAGTGGCCGGACCGGTGCCGAGCACTGCGGGGTGCAGGACCCTAGATTGGGGAGTGGCTTCACGCAACCTGATAATTCACCTGTGGAGGATAGTCTCTTTATGAACTTTCCCCAAGAGCTCAGAGATCGAAGGCACCAACACAACGAGTGGGATAGGGCTTTCCAGCTTATGCGGCCTACAGAAATCCCAAGTGTCAACCTTCGAGAGCACAGCTCCATATATCACTATAAAGAGCAGGACCCTGACAGCTTCAGGCCGAAGGGTCACTTAGGAAAATCTACAAAATTATGCATGGAGGCAGGCTCCGGACCACTAAGCAATACCAGCAGGAACGAACACCCGGACAGGGTCCCCAGAGTGGCAGCAGCACCCAGAGACTTGGTTTACTTCTGTGTCAGAGTCTGCTTAATGGTTGCACCAACGTCTCCTCAACCTGAGTGAGTACACTGCACACACTGCGTCCTGTCTGCCCGCATAGCCTGCACAATGCTATCCGCCACCTATCTCCAGAGTCCTGGGGTCTCCCCTACCCGTGGAGGAATCACCATCTGGCTGCCCCACTCCATCTCCCCCGGCTACTCCCATCGGCAGTGGCGGTATTCCCCTTACTGCGAACCACGGGTGGCGTCATGAACTCTCCCTTGTAAATAACTCCCTTTACATTTGAAGTAGCTGCAAGCCCCCGGGTCTGGAGACCCTCAAGCCACAGTATCTCCGGATCCGAGCAGTCTGACTGCTGCAGGGGCGGTACATTACCATAAAGTGTTCTGTTCCCTATGGGGGCAGAGCGTTCACATGCGCGGGTAACCTGTCCCAATCTGAGGATGCTGCACATAGTGAAGTGGTGGGGTGTGTGGAGACGTGGGAAGCAGAATGCCATGTCTCCCACGTGTTTCACTGCCTGGGGAACATGGGACGTTGTATTCCCTGGTTGCTGGGCAATGCAGGATGCTGCTGTATCTGGTTCTAGGCAGTAGTGGGATTGTGTCCATTCTGCTGTGCAGGGTAGCAGGGAGTGGCTTTCTGGGAGTGATTGGGAGGTATCCAACACCTGATCGTTTCCTTCAGCATCAAGAGAGCCATTTCAGCCCTTTTTCCAGTCTAAGTCAATGCTGTTTATTGCTGTTGTTGCATGGTAGTGGTGGTGAGGTGTGGTGCTAGCAGCGTTTGTCTCCTCTAGCTTGGGTTTGGTCATTTTGGTGTTGTGTCATGCCTTTTGGGCTCTCCAGTGCCCCAGCTGTGTTTCAGGCGCTTGTGAATTACTTTTTCCGTCATCTCTTGGGTATCTGTGTTATAGTTTACATCAATGATATTCTCATCTTTGCTAGAGACCTTGCCATGCATAGGGTCCATGTGCGCACCATTTTGAAAAGGTTAGAAAATCATTATCTTTAAGTCAAAAAAGAAAAATGTATATTTCAAGGGCAGGAGTTGGGGCTCCTGGCAGTTATCCTTTCCCCCACGGGATTTCAGATGGATCACAAAAAGGTGAGGGTGGTGTTAGAATGAGCATAACCTGCTAATCTCAAGACATGGGATTGTAGACCCCATTTAAGAACTTAACTCTAAACAGACGTAATAAAGACTACAGACAATGCTTTGGCATATGTTTGCCGTAAGGCTTTATTGAGGGTTACCTATATATATCATTAAAATACTCTTTATGAAATTAAACACCTTAGACAACTCAGTCAGTTTAGTCGAAAACTTGACTAAACAAAATACTTACAAAAAAAAACCACCCAAAAAGATGGTTTAATTTATCTCTTCAATAAAACCAGACGACAAAAAGATGAACTGAAAATGCACAAAGCGTGGGTGGGTGTGTCTCTTCCAGATGCTAAACAGCTGCTGAGGTGATCCAAACCCTTGAGGGGATATAAATACTCCATCTTGCTGCCAGAATAGCATCCAATCAGCACCATGGTCTAGTCAGACGACTCAGCCAATCAAGGATCACGGGCCACTGTAAGGTTAGGGCCGAGCCACCTTGATTGACCAGCAGAATGACTTACTAACTAGGGATCCTAAACCATAAAACTCATACTCATTTAGGTGCCACAATCCCATGTGGCCCCTTCCAGTCCAGCATTTTTTGGTATTTGCCAATTATTACAGGATATTTATTATGGGTTTCTCCAAGGTCGTGAAACCTCTTACCGATCTTACCTATACAGGGGCAGACGTCTTCAATTGGGAACCGTAGGCCATTAAGGCGTGTCATACACTTAAAAAGGACTTTTCCTCCCTCCAGTTTTGCTCCAACCAGATGTCAAGAAGCCTTTTGTGGTGAAGTAAATGCCTCTGAAGTAGGGGTGGGAGCGGTGCTCTCCCAGGCATCCTGGAGTATTGCCACATTCAGCAGAAATTGTGTGACCAAGTTTGGTGACATTTTTACCCATTTCCCAGTGAGAAAATGTAAAATCTGGGGCTAAAATAAAACTTTTGTTGGAAAAATGTATTTTTTTTTGTTCACTGTCCAATGGCATAAAATTCTGCAACACACCTGTGGTGTCAATATGATCACTGCAACCCTAGATCAATTCATTGAGATGTTTAGTTCCAAAGATTGGGTCACTTATGCTGTTCTAGCACCTCAAGGGCTTTGCCAAGATGACATAGCAGTCGTAAATCATTCCTGCAAAATCTGAGGTCCAATATAGTGCTCCTTCTTGTCTTAGCTTTGTATTGTGCCTCAAAATAAGATACGTTTTTTTACTACGTATGGAGTATTGGTGTACTCAGGAGAAATTGCACAACAAATTGTATTGTTCATTTTCTAAAATTACCTGTTATGAAAATTAAAAACTGTGGGCTAAAGCAACATTTTTGATATCTATTCAAATCAAAATGACACGCTTTCGCTTCTGAGCCATGCCACACACACTAACAGTAGCTTTCTACCACATATAGGGTATCGCTATATTCAGGAGAAATTGTAGAACAAATTACATGGTGGATTTTCTCCTGTTACCATTGTGATAATAAAAAAATGAGAAAATGTGATTTTTATTTTTTTTTTATTTTCACGGCTCAATGCTATAAAATTCCTTGAAGTATCTTTGGATTCAAGGTGCTCACCACACCTCTAGATACATTCTTTGAGAGGTGAAGTTTGAAAAATGGGGTTTCCACTGTTCAGGCACACCAGGAACTCTTCAAACTCACCATGGTGTTCGAAATAGATTCCAGGCGATTATGTGTTCCAAAAGTCAAATGGTGCTCATTCCTTTCCGAGCAGCCAAAAAGTAGTTTCCAACCACATATGGAGTATCAACACACTCAGACCAAATGTTATGGTCTATTTTCTCCTATTACTCTTGTTAAAAATGATTGGGGGCTAAAGCAAAATTTTGTGGGGAAAAAAATTGATTTTTTTTTTTTTTTATTTTCGCGGCTCAGTTGTAAGATTCTGTAAACCACCTGGGGGTTCAAGGTGCTCACCACACATCTAGATAAATTCTTTGAAAGATATAGTTTCCAAAATGGGGTTTCCAATGTTTAGGCACATCAGGGGCTTTGCAAACACTCCATAGTGTCTATTATCAATTTCAACTGATTTTGCATTTCAAAAATAAAATGGTGATTCTTCCCTTCAAAAATGGGGTCACTTAAGGGGGTTTCTGCTGTTAAAGCACATCACTGGGTTTGCAAACACGACATGGTGTCGGCTATCGATTCCAGGCAATTTACTTTCGAGCCTTGCTATGCGCCCAAAAAGTAGTTTTCCACCACATATGGGGTATCAGAATACTCAGGAGAAATTGCATAACAAATTGTATGGTTTATCTCCAGTAACAAACAAAAATCCTGTGTGAGCTAAAGTGAAACAGAGAAAAATAAGGTGAAAGGATAAAGGGGCCTGGAAGGAAAGTATACAGACAACAGCAGACACTCTGCTGTTTTTTTCTTCCCAGGTAAATCACAAATATAAAGAGCTGGAGATCTCAGGAACAAGTTCACATGGAAATATAGCCATCAAGGAAATGCAATCAATTGAGAACATATACATTACCACCCAGGCTGCGATATGACAAACCAAAACAGGACAAGGAAGAGCAACAGAAAAAGATATACAGCAGACAGGAAAAACAAAAGGTAATAGTAACCATAAGCAGTACACCAACAGGAAAAGGATGATAGCTCAACTGACCGGGGAGCCGACAACAGATCGAATGTTACCAGATCGAATTTCAAAACCGAGGCATGACACCCTTGTAAAAATAAAAAAATTGGAGCTAAAAGCAACATTTTTTTTTGTGGAAAAAAAATGTATTTTTTATTTTCACGGCTCAACATTATAAAATTGTGTGAAGCACCAATGTTCAAGATGCTCACCACATATTTAGATAAATTCCTTGAGGAGTGTAATTTCAAAAGTGGGGGTCACTTTTGGGGTGGGTTTGCACTGTTTAGGCACATCAAGGGCTCTGCAAATGCGACATGGCACCCACTATTAATTCCAGCCAATTTTGTGTTCCAAAAGTCAAATAGTACTCCTTCCCCGTCAAGATCTACCGTGCACCCACACATTGGTTTTCCACCACATATGGGTTATCGGCGTACTCAGGATAAACTGTACAACAAATTGTATGGTGCATTTTTTTTCTGGTTACGCCTGTGAAAATAAAAAAAAATGGGGCTAAAGCAACATTGTTGTGGGAAAAATGTGATTATTGGTTTTCACAGCTCATTATAAAATTTTGTGAATCACCTGGGGGTTCAAGGTACTCACCACATATTTAGATAAATTCGTTCTGGGGTGTAAATTCCAAAATGTGGTCACTTGTGGGGATTTCCAGTGTTTAGGCACATTTGGGGATCTCTAAACACGACATGGCGTCTGCTATTGATTCCAGCCAATATTGTGTTCCAAAAGTCAAATAATGCTTCTTCCCTTCCAAACCTTGCTGTGCTCCCAAACAATAGTTTTCCACAACATATGGCATATCAAAATACTCAGGAGAAATTGCCCAAAGTGTATGATGCACTTTCTCTTGTTACCCTTGTGAAAATAATAAATTTGGGCTAAAGTAACACGTTTGGGGGTAAAAGTAAAATTTTCATTTTTTTCCTTCTACATTACTTTATTTTTTGTGACGCACCTAAAGAGTTAATATACTTCTTAAATGTTTGAATCACTTTTTAGGGGTTCAGTATTTAAAATGGTGCCAGTTTTGGGTATTTTTTTCATATAGGCCCCTCAAAGTCACTTCAAATGTAATGTGTTTCCTAAAAACATAGGGTTTGTAATTTTTTTGGGAAACATTAGAAATTACATACATTTTTAACCCTTCTAATTTCCTGAAAAAAAAAAAATGTTACCATTATGCTGATGTAAAGTAGACATGTGGTAAAAGCTATTAACTATTTTATGTGACATAACTCTCTGGCTTAAGACCATAAAAATTAAAAGTTTGAAGATTGTAAAATTGTCAAAATTTCTGACAAATTTTAAATATTTTCACAAATAATCACATAAAAATATTGTCCTTAATTTATCACTAACATGAAGTACAAAATGTCATGAAAGATAATCTCAGAATCACTAGGATACGTTGACACATTCCATAAAGTGACACTGGTCAAAATTAAAAAAATTAGCCTACTCAGGACAGGGCAATGGGATTAAAGATGCCCCTGTTCGTTAAGATAGTACATTATGGTTAAAATAATTGTTTCTTAAAAAAAAACAAAAAAAAAAAACCCACAACACATCAACATCAGCACCACATCAACAACACATCAATCCATTCACAGCCGAGGACGTAACGGTACGTCCTAAATCATAAATGGGTGATCACCACCGGCTGCTGTGGTGACCAGTGGCAATTCCAGCACACATCTGCTGATTTGATCAGCAGACATGTGTGCCTTGCAGGCGCAGGTGGATCCACGATCCACCCATGCCTGTTAACCTCTTAAATAGCGCTGTCAAAATGACAGCGCAATTTAAAGCGTCGCTGCGGGGAAAGCCTTTACCCATCACAATCGGAGGCCCTGTGACGGGAAGCAGATGGTTGTCATGGTAGAACAGGGTCATGTGATGACTCCTGTTGCTATCATGACGTAGTTCCTGTTACAGCCGGCAGAGCACTGGCTGTAACAGGAACAAACCATTTCTCCTGATCAGAGCGATGCTGCTTTGATCAGGAGAAATGAATCAGCAATCAGACTGCTGATCCTTATAGAGTGTACGTCTGGAACTCCAATGGTGTGAACAAGGTGCAAGACTCAATAACATAACTATACAATAGGATAAACAGTTACATGCTAGTCACAATGTATAGGGGAATAATGAAAAGCAGAACTGCGATGAGAATACTAGAATGAAAAATACAATGAACTATCTGAAAAAATGAAAAACATGAAAATGGAATATGCATAACTGCTATGAATAATAGGAATATAAGAGATGTTTAGCCATTGTATTGATCAATGCAAAAGCGCCCCAAACCATGCCAAGGTAATCTCTATTTTTGGGTTCCCTAACCTATGTGTAACCTCACCTGCAGTTAAAAAACTTGCTCTGTATGGGAAGCAAAGGATCAAGCTATATATGTGAAATAAGACACATGGCTATGGGTGGGGCAGGTGAGGTTACACATAGGTTAGGGACCCCAAAAATAGAGCTTACCTTGGCGTGGTTTTGGGCCTTTTTTGCATTGATCAATACAATGGCTAAATATCTCTTATATTCCGATTATTCATAGCAGTTATGCATATTCCATTTTCAGGTTTTTCATTTTTTTCAGATAGTTCATTGTATTTTTCTTTCTAGTATTCTCATACCAGTTCTGCTTTTCATTATTCCCCTATACATTGTGCAACTCTTTATCTTATTGTATAATTATAGGTTTTTGAGTCTTGCACCTTGTTCACACCATTGGAGTTCCAAGCATACACTCTTTAACTAGTATGCACTGTCTGAGAACCCTGACCCACCCATAGCCATGTGTCTTATTTCACATATATAGCTTGGTCCTTTGCTTCCCATACAGAGCAAGTTTTTTAACTGCAAGTGAGGTTACATATGTTACAAATGTTTTTTTTGTAACCACTTAAATAAAAGTAAACCTATACATGTTTGGTGTCTACGAATTCGTACCAATATTTCAAAAAAACTGACCCGCACGTCCAACAAGTGTGAGCTGCACACTAAAAAGTCAACAAACGTATAAGGGAACTCTGGTATTGCATTACTGCTATAGGATAGTAATATATGAAAAAAAGAGATATTTCCTATATTCCTATAGCAGTAGTGCAGCTGTATGCATCTTGTACGAACTTACACCAACCTGAGGCATCACACCAATACATCAGTTTTACCATACAGTGAACGCGGTGAATAAAATATCCTCCAAACACTCATGCAATCGCACTTTTTGGCAATTTTTCCGCACTTGGAATTTTTTTGCCGTTTCCAGTACACTATATGGTAAAACTTATGCTTTCATTTAAAAGTACAACTCCTCCCGCAAAATACAAGCCTTCATATGGCAAGATTGATGGAAAAATAAACAAGTTATGGCTCTCGGAATAAAGAGAGCAAAAAAAAACAAAAACGGAAAATTGCCCGGTCATGAAGGGGTTAAGGAAGTCTTAAAAATATAAACATAGCTGAGAAAGTGTGAGGAAGAGAAAAAAAAATCAAATCATTTCAATAATTAGGCCAGATTTAGATTGCCAAATTAACAATTTGACCAGTGTCCACCCCAATTTGAGGGCATAATTGGCTTTGAATGCTCACCCGCATTGCAGATGGCCACAGGACCTTGCAAGCAATATTATGGTGTGTAAAATGAGCCAGTACAATGCATGCTGCAATTTTTTCCAAATAGATTCAAAATCCCTGTAGTATATATTGCCAACAACTAATAATCAATCCATTGAGCACATGGATATCATATGGACCAAAAATGTGCACATCTGAATAAAGTTGAAGACATTGAAAGGTAAGGTCAAAAATGCTAGCTAAAGAAGTTGGTAGATAAAATTTAGCAGAGTTCCCATGGCAAGACAAGGTTTAAGGTGCATTTACCCAAGAATTCTATGCGCATAGAATATCATAGTTATTGGCAGCACATCTCCAGTTTATACAGGATGAGGTGCTGTCATTAATGATCATTTTAATGTTGGTTCGAACAATCCAATGAGCGTTTTTGCTCAGTCTCCCAACCAGAACTTGTAGCCTCATGGATACATATGGCTGAATGTTCAGGCTGGGAAATTCCAGGTCAGTCCAGGTACTGCTGGTGTGTAGCAACCGTGAAATTACCCTATCTGAACTTGGCCATACATAATCTGCATACAGTTATTGATTATTGGCTCAGTTAAATGGTCCTTTAAAATAAATCTAAGCACAGCCTCACTGCAGTCGAACACACTTTTATACTATGATAGAATATACAAAGTGGCCTTTTAGAACTAAGTTAGTGGCACAATAGCATGAAACTGTCCCTTATCACTTGTTTGGTCAAAAGAAAAAATCTGCATTCACTCTAACCGCAGACTGCTAAATCATGATAGTGTGCCATGCACACGCTGTCACGATTTTCCTTTTCGCCCCTTAAAGGAGAGTAGTCATTGCCTTATTTCAATAGAAGAAAATAGAGAGAAGCCGGATGATACTTGTAGGCACCTGACTGCCCTTCGCATGGGGCATGCAGGGGACTTGACACTGCTCATCACACACTGCCACGATTCAGCAGTCTGCCGTCAAATAGAGTGACTGCAGACTTATGTTCTTAAACAGAACATTCCCATAGAATACATGCACATGTTGCAGTTTTGACCGTGTTTTTTGGTGCAGTTTTGATGTCAGAACTTTCTCACTTTTGACCTATGAGAAGTCAGATTTGCTGTGCACACGTTGCAGTTTGTCAGCAGGTTTTTTTTTACAAAATTGTGACAAAAAGAAGCAGCATGTTCATTCATCTTGCATTTTTGTCAACTTTTGTCACCCATTGAAATCAATGAGGGGTTAAAAAAACACATGGTTACAAATTGTTTTAGTTTTGCATATGTTTTACCCTCGGTTTTGTCAACAAAAACGCAGCTCACGAACTTAGCTCCAGAATGACAAAATCAATGCTGGAGTGATTTTGGGGTGTCGCTGTCTCTCTCTGTCGCCAAGCGCTACATACTCACCAATTACCGGGGCGGCTGTCACACTGCTCCGGCGGCAGCTCTTCGTTCTCCCCGAGCCGGCCGCTCATTAGGCTCATACATATTCACTGCTTCCCCCCCCCTCACAGGTGTCAGTGATTGGCTGCAGTCAGACCTGCCCCACGCTGACAGCTGACTGCAAGCAATCACAGCTGCAAGTGGGCGGCTCTATATTATCCAGTAAAATAAATAATTAGAAAACGGCATGTGGTACCCTACAATTTTGATGCCCAGCCAAGATAAAGCCCTACAGCTGGGGACTGGTGAGGCACTTTATCCAGCTCTTCTTGATTGCCCAGGTGCAGTGGCACTCAGAGTAATAAGGAGTTAATAGCAGCCCATAGCTGTTACTTAGTCCTAGATTACCCATGGCAGGTGTCAGACACCCCCTCATCACTAATCTGTAAGTGAAAGTAAACACAAACACCTGAAAAATCCTTTATTTGAAAGACAAAAAAAAAAAAAAAACAACTATTAACCCCCCATCAATCCCTCCAGGTCCGACATAATCCACACGAGGTCCCACGACGCTTCCAGCACTGCTACATCTGACGCTCACAGTGAGCGCCATAGAACAAGACTGCCCACTGTGAGCTCCACGCAGCAAGTGAAGTGAGCCATGCGATAAGTGGTGATGTCACTTATGTATACACCATTTGTGGGGTAGCTGTGGGCTGCTATATTCAGGCTGGAAAGGGCCAAATAACAAAATAACAATGGCCCTTCCCACCCTAATATTATTCATCACCCAATTGTCTGATGTACGTTGGCTGATTTTAGATAAATGGGGGGACCCCACGTCAATTTTTTTTTTTTAATAAATAAAATTAAAAAAACAAAAAAAAAAGCATGGGATCCCACCTATTTTTATAACCAGCCAAGATACAGCAGACAACTGAGGGCTGCAGCGCGTCAAAAAGCTGTGCCGTTTTGGTTGCAGTTTGCGTGCAGAAAAACTGCAGCGTGCACATACAGCCTAAGGCCATGTGCGCACTTTGCGTTCAATTCCGCAGCGTGTAAGTCACTGCCTGTGCGTCTCAGAACGCAACCAAAAATGCTGCGTTCTGAGACGCATTCGTCAGAATGCAACGTGCGCACATTCCTGGAGAATTCATGCGTTCTGGATGCTTTCTCTGCCATAGAGAGGGTGGGAAAAGCATCCAGAACGCACATTTTTGACAGTGCGGTCCCACTCGGCTCTGCAGCATCCCCATAGACTGACTTGCAGCAGAGCCGAGTGGGACCGCACTGTCAAAAAGAGCATGGCTGGCTGCGACACAGTGCTGCGCGATCAGAATTAACTCGGATGAACTTCACCTGACTTCATTGTGATTGCGTGGCTACATCGGAAGCTGACAGGAGCGGCAGTAGAACACCGCCGTTCCTGTCAGCTCCATGCAGCAACTGAAGTGAGTAGCGCGATCAGCTGTGCTGTCACTGTGGTTACTCGCGGCCACAGCTGCAGTCCTCCACCTGAGAGCGGTGGCCATGAGCAACTACAGTGACAGCACAGCTGATCGCGCTACTCACTTCAGTTGCTGCATGGAGCTGACAGGAACGGCGGTGTTCTACTGCCGCTCCTATCAGCTTACGATGTAGCAGAGCTGAAAGTGTCGTGGGACCTTGCGTGGATTATGTCGGACCTGGAGGTGTTTTTGAGGGGTTAAAGTGATGAAAGGGTGTTTTTTTGTCTATCATTCCAAATAACCACACACATCCAAAAAATCCTTTATTTTCTTTAACTTACAGGTTAATCATGGAAGGTATCTCGAGAAGACGTCTGCCATGATTAACCTAGGACTTAGTGGCAGCTATGGGCTGCTGCTATTAACTCATTATTACCCCGTTTGCCACCGCACCAGGGCAATTCGGGATGAGCCTGGTAAAGTCCCGGGACTGTCGCATCTAATGGATGCGGCAATATTGGGCGGCTGCTGGCTGATATTGTTAGGCTGGGGGGGCTCCCCATAACGTGGAGCTCCCCATCCTGAGAATACCAGCCTGCAGCCGTGTGGCTTTACCCTGGCTGATATCCAAATTTTGGGGACCGCACGTCGTTTTTTTTTCAATTAAGTATTTATTTTTCTTACTGCTCAATATAGATACGCCCACCGGCGGCTGTGATTGGTTGCAGTGAGACAGCTGTCACTCAGCGTGGGGGCATGTCTGACTGCAACCAATCATAGGCGCTGGAGGGCGGGGGAAGCAGGGAATACGTAATTGATTAATGAGCGGCCGGCATTTTCAAAAGAGAAGAAGCCGCCACAGTGTGTACACCGTGCAGCGCAGCGCCGGTGATCGTGGATCGGCGAGTATGAGAGAGGGGGTGGGAGGGAGATACCGACATGGACAGAGAGAGAGAGAGAGAGAGAGAGAGAGAGAGAGAGTTAGACCAACCGACAGACCGACCGAGAGAGAAAGACAAAAGACCTGCCTTTGTTATGTTAAAAAAAACATGCGGATTGCAACAATAATGCAATGCAAGCGCACTGCTTAACATTTTGGCAGCGATTTTCTACAACTCATTGATTTTAAATGGGTATAGAACGCAGCCAAAATGGCAAACACAATTGACATGCTGCTTCTTCAAACGCATGGGTTTTTGACAAAACGCTGCGTTTCCAAAAGCTTAGTGTGCACAGATTTTGCATGATTCTCATAGACTTTGCTGGGGAATCAGAACGCATGCATTTTGTCAATGACACAGTGCAGTTGTAAACGCAGCCAAAACGCAGAAAAAAAAAAACCGCAAAGTGCGCACATAGCCTTAAAGTCTCACTCAGAGGACTAAAAATCCAGTAACCAGTTCACAAACTTTTAAAAAGTGATTGTCAGCCAGTTGGTTAGACATGAACTGGCTAGATGTGGACTGCTTTATTCCTTTTATATTTCACCATGTAAGACATTTAGTAAAGGTGCTATACAGATTGCACAAATGATTCTTAATTTAGCATCATACAGTGGGTATGGAAAGTACTCAGACCCTCTTTAAAATGTAAATCACTTTTATTGCAGCCATTTGGTCAATTCAAAACACTTCATTTTTTTCCTCATTAATGTACACCCAGCACCCCATCTTGACATAAAACAGAAATGTAGAAATGTATTCCTTGTAATCCTCGAGATGGATC
This sequence comes from Anomaloglossus baeobatrachus, assembly GCF_048569485.1. Classification (NCBI taxonomy): domain Eukaryota; kingdom Metazoa; phylum Chordata; class Amphibia; order Anura; family Aromobatidae; genus Anomaloglossus; species Anomaloglossus baeobatrachus. The sequence goes on from NC_134355.1 coordinate 487,060,512, forward strand.
TACTCCTTCATTGGAGTCCAGCTGTGTTTAATTAACCCCTTCAAAACTGGCCAATTTTCCGGTTCTTTTTTTCCGCCATTCTTCTGAGACACGTAATTTTTTTTTCAGTCAATATGGTCATGTGAGGGCTCATTTTTTGCGGAACGAGCTGTACTTTTAAATGAAAGCATAAATTTTACAATATCGTGTACTGGAAAACAGCAAATTCCAAATGCAGAAAACTTGCAAAAAAAGTGCGATAGCACTATTGTTTTTGATATATTTTATTCACGGTGTTCACTATATGGTAAAAACTGATGTGTGGGTGTGATGCCTCAGGTCAGTGCGAGTTCGTAAACACCAAACATGTATAGGTTTAATTTACTTTAAAAAAAAAGAAAATCAGAAGTTCGTCCGAAAAAAGTGGCGCACGTTTTACGCCATATTCAGTGACCAGTAGCATTCTCATTTTTCGGGATCTATGGCTCAGTGACTGTTTATTTTTTGCATCTCGAGCTGACGTTTTTAACTGTACCATTTTTGCGCAGATGCTACGTTTTGATCGCTTGTTATTGCATTTTGCGCAAAAGTTGTGGCGACAAGAAAACGTCATTTTGGCGTTTGAATTTTTTTTTGTTGCTACGCTGTTTACTGATCAGATTGATTTTATATTTTGATAGATCGGGCATTTCTGAACGCGGCGATACCAAAGGTGTGTATATTTTTTTTTAACCCTTTAATTTTCAATTTTTTATATATTTTTTTTTTAATTTAAAACGTTTTTTTTTTTACTTTTTTTATTTTACTAGTCCCCCTAGAGGGCTACATGGATCAGCAATCCGATCGCTCTGCTCTATCTGCTGATCACAGCTACACAGCTGTAAACCGCAGATACGCTTACTTTCTGCTTCACTCGTCTCTGGGCCCAATTAAAGTAATTCCTGTGTAGTACAGGAGTCATCACATGACCCTGTGCTACCATGACAATCACCGGAAGTCACGTGACTTCGTCACGTGACTTCCGGTATTGGCAGGTAAGTACATGTTTACCGCCGATGCCGTTATAAATGGCGCCGTCACATATTGACAGCGCCATTTAAGGGGTTAAACAGCACGAGCAGACAACGATTCTGCTCACGCCTAGCAGGCGCACATCTCAGCTGTGAAAATCAGCTGACATGTGTGCCGATCGCGGCATGATGCCGGCAGCAGACCGCGGGCAGTAACATTATGACCACTAGGACGTAATATTACTGCCCGCGGTCGTTAAGGGGTTAAACTGATAAGACTTGCTTTGGAAAGGCACATATCTGTCTATAGAAGACCTCACAGCTCACACAGTGCATGTCAGACCAAATGAGAATCATGAGGTCAAAAGGATCTGCCCAAGGAGCTCAGAGACAGAATTGTGGCAAGGCACAGATCTAGACAAGGTTACAAAAGAATTTCTGCAGCACTCAAGGTTCCTAAGAGCACAGTGGAAGAAATTTGGGACCACCAGAACTCTTCCTAGACCTGGCCATCCAGCCAAACTGAGCAATCGTGGGAGAAGAGCCTTGGTGAGAGAGGTAAAAAAAAAACCTAAAAAAAACCCCACAAGATCACTGTGACTGAGCTCCAGAGATGCAGTAGGGAGATGGGAGAAAGTTCCACAAAGTCACTGCACTGCAACCCTCCACCAGTCTGGCCTTTATGGCAGAGTGGCCCGACGGAAGCCTCTCCTCAGTGCAATATATTAGAACCCGGGCACACAACAAGTAAACAAGAAAAAAAGAGGTTATGTATTTCTTTTGATCTGCTTTTTTTATTCGTGCAAAGGTTTGAAACAAAAATAATAGGTTATTTTGTTTCAAACCTTTGCCCGAATAAAAAAGCAGATCAAAAGAAATACATATCCTCTTTTTTCTTGTTTACTTGTTGTGTGCCTGGCTTCTAATATTATATTGGCCTTTTTTTCCCGGTGGCACCAATTGACCTACTGTGAGCCAGATATTATCCTATACTATTCTCCTCAGTGCAAGACATATGGAAGCCTGCAGAGTTTGCAAAAACCCAAAACAACCAAAAAACACATGAAGGACTCCCAGACTATGAGAATTAAAATTATCTGATCAGATGAGATAAACAGACCTTTCTAGTGATAATTCTAAGTGGTTTGTGTGGAGAAAAACAGGCACTGCTCATCACCTGGACAATACAATCCCAACAGTGAAACAAGGTGGTGGCAGCATCATGCTATGGGTATTTTTCAGCTACAGGGACAGGACGACTGGTTGCAATTGAAGGAAAGATTAATGTGGCCAAGTACAGAGATATCCTGGAAGAAAACCTCTTCCAGAGTTCTCTGGACCTCAGACATGGCCGAAGGTTCACCTTCCAACAAGACAATGACCCTAAGCACACAGCTAAAATAACAAAAAGGAGTGGCTTCAGAATAACTGTCACCATTCTTGACTGGCCCAGTCAGAGCCCTGACCTAAACCCAATTGAACATCTCTGGAGAGACCTGAAAATGGCTGTCCACCAACAGTCACCATCCAACATGATGTAACTGGAGAGGATCTGCAAGGAAGAATGGCAGAGGATCCCCACACCCAGGTGTGAAAAACCCGTTGCATCATTCCCAAGAAGACTCATGGCTGTACTAGCTCAAAAGGGAGGGTGCTTCTACTCCATACTGAGCAAAGGGTCTGAATACTTATGACCATGTGATATTTCAGTTTTTCTTGTTTAATAAATTTGCAAAAATGTCTAAATTAGTTTTTTTTCTGTCAAGATGGGGTGCAGAGTGTACACTAATGAGAAAAACCTTTTTGAATTTACCAAATGGCTGCAATGAAACAGTGAAAAAAGGGGTCTGAATACTTTCCGTACCCACTGTATGTGCAACAGATGCCTTTATATAAATAATTTGGAAGAATAAAGGCAGTTTTAAACAATTTACCTCTTTCATCTGAGTAACTGACAGCTTTTAGGTCACATCCAGTGGTAATCTAGGGAAGGCAAATGTATCAACAATTTAATCTAAATATGTCCATTATTGCTATAGGGGGTGTTACTTTGAGTACAATTTTCAGGATACCAGTATGTCCATTTGCAGGAACGCACTGCAAAATATGACATACAGATACGTTCAATGTCAGATAGATATTAATGTGCAAGAGCTTTATATTTTAGTATTCAGATTGTTTTGTCCATTGCATGGAAACTGGTGCTCCTTTTTACCAAGATTTTTCCATTTGCTGCATAATATGGATACCCAGCTTCCAAATTAAAACAAGTGCAACAATAGAAAGTCACCACATCATGTTTTATTAAGATCTGAATCCAACAGTGGCATTTCATATTTACAAGGAATGACGATGGAGACCAGCACAAAAATACATTTTGAGGTATAAGCAGAAAGCACAGTATGCAATGTTGCAATATAGATTTTCCCACATTTTGTAAACTGATTGACCAGATAAATGCATTTTGTATTGTTTCGAACCATATAAAACACCTGTTAGTTTCTTGTGAGGTAGAGGACAGTTTTGATTCATGTAATTCACAATCACAGTTACTTAAAGCATGATCTGTATATACATCATTGGCAAATATCCTAAAGCGGAGAGCTGTGCTGTCTGACAGCCACTTTCTTCGCTTCAGACATTTTACAGATATCACTTGTAACAAAGCAATGTATTATACATGCTCTTTATTCAATAATTCACATTTTACATAGGTTATCATGCAACATAAACAGCTTCTGAAGAGTATGCATGAGAACGTAATATAGCTTTACTGAAAAATAACATCTTTCTTCATCCTCAAATAGATCTCTTTTCCTAAAAGGCATACACAAAATAATACATGATGAGTTCCCATGTGTGTGCGTTATCTAATGCAGTAGTGCGGACTTGTGCAAATGTGCATTAAATTGCAAATTCAGTGGGACCTTCAATGCAAGGAAGCAGCAGCAGAGTCAACTTCAATTCAAAAAATACCAGGCCAAAATGGGAATATATGGGCTTGTATGCATATTGCATATGTCGGTCGGTGCACAGGAAATTCCCATCTCTACATTACTATCAGATAAATCAGAACTATGCATTTATTTTGTTATAAAGGAGTAATTTAGCAAAATCACACGAGATAGATACAAGAACATGTAGATTACAAAACATGGGTTCAGAGGGAAAGTCATCATAAATAATTTATCATGCTAGGTTTTGCATTATGGCTTTAACTTTAGGACACTTTGCATCTCTTAAGTTCCAATAAAAAGGGGTAAAAAAACAAAAAAAAACAAAACACATTTTCTAGTCTGTCAAATAGGAAACATTGCAAAAATGTGACTACATTGGTAGCCTTAGTATCAGTACTAATATACAGGGCCATATCTTGAGAAACAACCACATAGTAATGAAGAAAGCGGCTAATCTGTTGCATATACGATGTCAAAAGTAGCGAGGAATATTCTTAGGGATCAAACCTCTGTACCAGCACGCCAGCTGCACAACACAATATTACTAGAAAACCCGTTGATGTTAGAAGCCTCCCTTTGGACTCAATAGCTACAGAGCCCTGGATAAACAATTTGTTTTAGCAGAAATGTCTTGTATATCATTATATATAATTAATACAGGACACTGGCAGAATATTTGGCCTCTAAACACAACATTCTTCATTTGATATTGTGCCAGCCACTATATATATGTGTGTCTCTTTACTCTAAATTGCTGTTTACTAATTGTCGTGAAGTGCGACTAGCTTCCATCAGCAGAAACAATCAGATGCATTATACGACGTGGATTTGTTTCTAATCCTATCCTGCTGTCTGTCATGCTACATAAAGGCATAACAGAGGCAGACTCCGTTAAGAGCAGGCAAGCCATTAGGCAATGGTAAGAACAATGCCATGAAAAATAAGGGGGGAAAGAAGCTCCAGCACCTATGGTGCAGCCACAAAGATGGAACCGCTTCCCCCATTGAATGCAAGTAGATAGTAAGTTACAAGGGATTAGCTCCTGGATATAATAGTGGTGTGCACCAAAAGCAGATTTTGCTGTGGAGGAAGAGAGCAGCAAGACCATGCTTTTCTACAGGCTTTGTAACTTTTACTTGCAATCCGCGACACACTTTGCGCTAATATGGTTATTCCTTTGGAAAATGATTGCATAAACAGACAACTATTAATGCCCTTGTCAATGCGGTGGTTTCTCAGTGTCATATCAGTGCAGAGTAAGCAATATTGTGAAAGGGCACACCATTTCAATAATGTGTATGATACAAATTTCCCAAAGGAATAACAGAACCGCACAATGCAGGGAACACATTGGTCTTTCAGCTCACGACTTTATAGAAAATATAACAGTATCTCTTTACTTATCTTAAAATTTGTAATGTTACCCAAAAAATGTTATGGCCTCTATCGTAATGTCAACATAGTTTAGATACAGAAAAGCCCATCTTCCTACATACATACTGAGGCGTTTATTGCACTGAATATCCATTTGCAACCAATTACATGACTGGATGAATGTTTTAGGCAAGAAAGAAAAGAGCTAGATAAAAAGATAAATAATTTTTCGAATATTAAATATATCTTCATACATCGGCAAGAATGGAAAATCTATGCAAGCTACATATACTCTTGTCTACCGTTAGCAGCATGGAAAGATCCATAAGTTATCTCTACAATCTCTCTTACATGTCATATTTGGCAGTGCAGGAAAATTATTTAATAAACTGGTAAATGATTGATAAATATTCCTAATTATATAATGGGAGAAAGGAGAATATACAAAGCCAAGTTTCCTGTATATAGCAAAAAAAAATAAATAAATAAATAACGTGTAGGATTGTAACATTCTGTGGTTCTAGCCACACAGACCCTTCTTTCAGGGCGACCCCCAACCTCATGAAAACAGCTACCTGAAACAGGTCATATGTAGCTTTTTGGTCCGGGTTAACAGATAATGAACATTTGGGGAGTCGTTAAAAAAAAATCTCTGGAACCGGACTCAAATGTAATCGTGGTAATATGTGAAAGCTTCCAGAGAAACTTTCATGCAACTTGCATACTTCCTGACAAATGCGCTAAACAGTCATATGAAAAAGGACATCACAACTGCATACACAACTTCTGGGCAACTTGATATATTTCGATAGACTGCAGGAGACTAGCCCAAGTTGACTAAGGGCCATTTCACACATCCGTCATTTCGCCGGATTGATGGATCCAGCACACTCCAGTACTGTGTATACAGTACAGTGGCATAGCAGCAACCTCTGGTCACATGCTGTCACGTGACCGGAGCTTGCCGCTATGCCATTGTTCAGTATTAACACTGAACTGGAGTGCGCCGGATCCGTCAATCCGGCGAAATGCCAGATGTGTGAAACGACCCTTAAGGGAACCTGTGTGTTGATTCATGCTGCCCAAACCGCAGGAAGCCGAAATACACACTGGTTACATTATCGCAGCCATGTTTTGCAGTCACATTTCAGAAGACTACATACTTTGAGAAACCAAAATGGGGCCTGTGTGTCTGTCATGACTGTTAAAGAGACTGATCTGCGGCAATTTCTCCCCACCCGGCTCCACTAGACTCATAAATCTCTACCCATACACAAACATATGTAAGGAGAAACCCGTAAGTCTAGGGAAACTGCACTGGGAGAAGCCACCAAGAACATGCCACGGACTAGTCATCCAAGACACTGGCGCGTTTCAGAGTAAAACAAGTTCACTTTAATAATGCTTTGCAGATGACCTGATAGTTACTGATGTAATCACATCAGTTATCTGGCATCATTAGATTGAAACTAGTGTTCAGCACAATCTTCATATTCAGGACATTCCCCTGTCACTTACTGGGACGAGCAAATATTCTACATGTGCGGTAAAAGTTAAGCAACTGTTTGATTATTACTTTCTCTACAACTGTGATCTGACATGTGGCTATGAACAGTGCCAGGCTGAACATACACTGCTCATCCATTATCTAGATCAGTGGCCCTCAACCTGCAGCAATCCAGCTACTTCAGAACTTCACGCATGCGCCAATAGCCACGTGTCAGATTGCGGTCTGGGCATGCTAGGAATTGTAGTGTCACAACAGCTGAAGCGCTGCAGGTTGCTAACCTTTGCTATTAAGATGCTTCAAGGACTGGTTCCAATGACAAAACCACAGTTTAGATAGCTAAAAAAAGACAAGTTCAAACCATGCACATTTACATATATGCAAAGTCATAAGTAAATGGCTATTGGGGTCTCATGGGCAACTCAATTACCTAAACAAATACAAAGCTTCCATATATTAATAGAGCAGTAGCCTCTAGTTCATTTCAAACTAATAGTTTGCTCTAAAAAGGGGAACACAATCCACAGAAAAAAATACTTCGTTCTTTCATCACCCATTCTTTACAGTGCGCATAGATTCAATTGTGTGACGTGTTATTAAACACCTATCAAGTTTGGGGGTAGCAGCCACTGCTTCTCTGTGGGTATTGATTCAGGGAGTGACTATAACACATACATAAAGTCAATTTCATATGATTACATTTTGTGGCATTTCTAAGAACATCGCTTTCAGTTTTCCAACAAAGTGGGCTTCTCCCGTTATATTTCCCTGTATAATAAGAAACCAAGTGTCACGAACAAAGCCAAGATGCCCAACATTTTGTCCTCCAACAGGCACAACAAGGAGGATACTTGCCTTGTACCCATTCTGCAAAGTTTAAAGGTTCTGAAAAACACATTCTTGTCATTAGCAAAAGCCATCCATTTCTAAACCCATTTACACAGTGGCAGCTCGCATGCGCACACCGATCCAAAACATGTGCAGATCTTTACATGACCAACAGAAACCTGCACTTTACACAAATTAAAAAAAAACAAACAAAAAAAAAACAAAACACGCTTTTATACAACTAATCTACATGCAGAGAAGCATATTGCCGTAGCACTGCAACTTATTATAGCAGTATGGATTCATATTAACCACACAGTCCAAGCAATACATTTTATTGTATGCAACTGGATGAACATTAACTGCGCTATTAAAAGTCATTGTAGCCAAGGCCTAAATCATCATCATCATGGCAAATAATCTTCATGGCTAGTTTCCCATGTTACTTTTTTAGGCTTCAAAATGAATATTCCTATTCTCAGTATATTGTGAGTGGGGGTTTTTTTTACTAGAAAGAATAAAATGGCTATAATATAGGTGAAGCATTTTTAATAGCTACATAGATCAATATTAAACTATTGGGGACCAAAAATGTCAAAATGTGCAGCAGACAACAATATTTCACGCTATAAGTGTCTTAAGTAGACATTTAGCAGGACACCCTAAAACATTTAACTACTGCTTCCCTGAGTAATAAGTCAGTCTTCATGTACTGTGCTCATTGCAGCATATTATTGCCCCGATCACTAATGGAGATATATTACATATTCTATATGCCTTAAAAGGGACTCTGTCAGCAAGTTTTTGCCATTTATTCTGAGAAAAGCATATTGTGGAGCAAAGAGCCCAACTCCAGGTACGCGTCACTTACTGGGCTGGTTGAGTGCTGTGGTTTCTGCATGGTTATCAGCAGGACCTCATTAGAGGACTAGGTCTTGCGTGTCCGTCAGTAAAGCTAATCTGTATAACCCCACCACTGATTGGCAGGTTCCTGTGTGCACTACAAATTTGTCAGCAACAGCAAGCTGCTAATCAGTGGTGGGATTACACACGCTTCTGAATTCCGACTACTGGTATTTTTACAAACATTGAGGAAGTCTGGCTCTACTACCTTGTTGGTGGTGCTCTAGAGTCAAATAGTACAAAGGTACAGTGGAGCCTCGCTTAACGAGTAATCCAGTTAACGAGAATTTCGCTTAACAAGCAAAGCTTTCTGTAAATTTGTAACTCTGTTTACGAGAAAGCTTTGCTGTACAAGCAAAATACTCACCGCACACACTTCCGGTTCCGTACATCCACTGCGCTCTGACCCGCTCTTACAGTCCACACAAACACACACAAGCATGCACAAAACACACACAAACACGCACGCATGCAGACACATACAGTATTATGCTCATCTTACCTTCCATTCCATCGCCGGCCTCATGGTTCTTGTAGTTTGCCGATGCATCGCGACGAGGGAGTTATCCTCGCGGCGAACTACAAGACCCAGGAGGCTGACGATGGAACGGAAGATAAGGTGAGCATAATATAATATGTACCTTCCGTTCCATCGCCGGCCTCCTGGGTCCTGTAATTCGCCACTCCAGGATGTGTATCGGTAACCATTGTCAACGAAGCAGGAACTTCCGTTGTCAGACGCTACTCAAAGGCAGTGCGCTGACCAATCAGAGGCTCCTGCCTTTGACGTCAGTGCTCTGAGTGCGGAAGTTCCTCCCTCGTAGTCATGGTTACCCAATACACAGCCTGTGCTAGCAAATAGCAAGTCCCAGCAGGCCGGCGATGGAACGGAAGGAAGGTGAGCATATAATATGTGCGTGTGTGTTTGTGCATGTGTGGAATGGCACAACAAGGGACCACGATGGGACATTTAACAAGTTGTGGAATGAATTGTCTGCATTGCAATGATTTCCTGTGAGAAATCTTGCTTTGCTGAACGAGTAACTTGGTTAACAAGCACAGTCCCAGAACGGATTGTTCTTGTTAACCAAGGTTCCACTGTATATGGAAACTCTGGCACACAGGCATGTAAAAAATTGAAAAGTACAGAAACTGCTTGCAGTGAAATATTTTAATGTGTTCTTTTTGATAAACAGATATTATAGTCCCTCCAACAGGTTGCGAAAAAGAAGACATTAAAATATTTCACTGCAAGCAGTTTCTGTATGTTTCAATTTTTTTCTATATGCCTGTGTGCCAGAGTTTCCATATACCTTTGTACTGGTATATTTAGAGCACACAAAAAGAATCAGGAAATCATAACTGCACCAAGCAACCACACAAGTGATCCATCATTGGAATCAGGCTCTGTCCCTACACTATTATGCTCTTGGATTACATGGCAAAAACCTACAGACAAATTCCCATTAATGACAAACCTTAAACATTTATAGCTGAGGACTTGACACTTATTTTATTCTTACTCCAATAGAGCCCTGGTTAAGGATTAATCATGCCAGTGTACATATGTAATATCTATTGCTATGAGATTTTAAATTAAAGCTCAAATATCAAATAATAAACATGTCGATCTGGACCCCATAAAAAGTCCCCTGTGTTAATGAAGATGATTGCTATTTTTTCTTCTTTTTTTTTTTAAACACAATATCTCAAATCACAAACATTGGCATGTTTGCATCGCATATTTTACAATTATAGAATTCTTACAGATATTACCAGTATCAAAATTAATGATGTTTCCTTTTCCAGCCTATACACCTGCTTAAAAAAAAAAATATTAAAAAATAAAAACTAATGACATTTTAAGCCTTTTTATAAGCTGGGCTTGGCAAATCAATCTTTTATATTAATTTTTAAAGTCTTAAAAAAAAAGTCAATGTATTAGGAATTGTGCATCAGTATCAAAAGCGAAACACTTTACACAATTATACAAAAAAAGCATGCTGTATCAAATACACCACGTGACAATACAGAGTATATCGTCTTTACAGGTGGCTTGGGGGCCTACATACATAAGCAATCAATGTATGTTCTGTGAAGCTTTCGGAGCAAGGTGATGTTGATTCAGCAAAATCTTTACACTATATACAGTAAAAGAAAAGCCACTAGCACAAAATAAAATGTCAACGATCATTCAGAATCTGTAGAAAAGAAGATCATGAATTTATATCATTTTATATGCCCAAAAATATTCTACCTTAAATAAAAGGTGTATTTACACAACAGACGATAATAAATAAAAACCAAAAAAGTGTTATTTGCAATAAAAACAAAATATACATAATAGAATATATAGAGTATTATTACAGCATAGTAATAAGGGTGAGTGGGCCAGACAAAAAAAAAAGTGGGAGCAACTATTGTTTAAGAAATCAAATAGTTTGGGTCTCATGCTTTAAGGATTATTCATTCAAGACTATTGAATAGGGAGGTATGACAACAGCCCCATGGACTTCTACGGCAACACCATCTCATCTCTGTACAATACAAAACCATAATGCCATGTGAATGGGAGCTTAGGCTGTCCATCATTACCAACCAACCGGTTGGCAAAGCAGATTTGCAGCCGTCATACCATGCACCATTAGAGCATGTTCACAAGTATAGAATATGCTGTAGATTGCAACAGAATTGAGTCCAGCCCATTCCATTATAACCTACAAAAAGGGAAGAATGCTACAAATCCACAATGAAATCTGCCGTATCATAATCCAGAGTGGATGTACCATTAAACATATAGGCCAAGTTGATTATAGAAAGGTGAATCTAGAGTAGTGGTGCGGCACCTTGTCGTTTAACACTCCTAGAGCTGAAATGATGTCCCAGTCGTTGGACAATCTGCCCGGTGTCCTTAAGGTGATCATGAATTTCCAGCCATAATGAACTTGAAGTCTGTAGGTGGGTTAACCACAATGCCTTGGCTACAGGCCATCAATGTATGTGATGCCAGGTGTCACTAGATAGAACTCTATTACAATTAATAAAAAACTGTTTAAACAAAATAAAACACAAGATTTCTATCCAGTAAATATATACCTATTTCTGTACATGTGAAAGATTCTACAATTCTGCCTAATATACATTAGCTGAAAGCTGGCAGGACCAGCAAGTCATTGATGTGTATGGAGGTCACCTGACTTCCCCCATGATGTCGAGGGAGAGGAGGGTTCTTTTCTGTTCAGGGAAGACAAGTTGCTACTAAAGGAATCTAATCTGCTTTCTCCTCTCTCAAAATTAAAAAAAGCATTACAGCTTTGCAGGTTGCTCAGCGCTCATATGTCCGGTGTCACTCTCAGCTGTGAATACACCTTTCAAAATGGGAGCTATTATTATGAGTAGACTGATGTAGAACCCACCCCTTAGTCTAGGAGAAAACATTGTCAATCAAATGCTGGCACATCACAAATGTAGGACAGTTCTGAGCTGGTCAAGATCTTGTGGTGCCCATTTAAAAAAATAAAAAAATACATAAAAAAAAATAAAATCACATTAGAAACCACTACAAGTGAACCTTGGAAATGTTTATATATGGAAAATAAAAAAAAAACAAAACGAAATAAAAAAAACCATGCGATACTGCACTGAGACATTTTCCTAGGAGTTTGAGACTTAAATTCTGACTTGACTACATAAATAGAGTTGAGTAAAAAATGAACAATTTACAAAGAGCTAGGGCCTTTTCAAAAAAGCACCAATATCAAATTTGGGACCCAAGTTAGACCTAAGTAACTGAAGGCCGTATACACAATAGGCAGCTGGTGGCCGTTGGTTGTTCAGCCGGCAGTGTCTCTCGGACTCCATACATGGGAGCATTTGCTCTTCCGAGCCCTTCTGTCTGCTGCCAGATTCCAATAGAAGCAGCTTATCTCCTGGAGAACAAAAGGATTGTAAGGAGATATGCCCACAAGACTCTGTACCCACCGAATTTGCCACGGAAAACCTGCGGATTTATCTGGATTTTCTGTATAAAACCCGCAGGTTTTAGCAAGTACAGACACTCCCCATGTTATCATATGGTACATGGGGAGTGCTGGGTCCATGTTGCGGATGTCCCACAGCCGCACGTAATTGCATGTCAATTATTCATGCGGAAATACCTGTGGAATTATCGGCCCTCCACTATGGAGATAGAGGCCGGGACTACCGCAGGAAGCCGCATGAATATCCGCAGGTTTACCGCAGCTATTTTGCTGGAATCCCGCAGCTATGAATAGCTGCGGTTTCCGGGGAGCAGCTGCAGTAAATCTGCGGACGTACCTGTGGATATATCCGTAGGTACAAAGTTACGTGGGAACATAGCCTAAGTCCAAAAAGGGACAATGTAGATCCTTATATCGGCCAACCGCACCTGTTGGGAGCATGGGAGAAGAGTTGGGAGATTTACATACCCATCAGACTGTTGGCAGAGAACCATCAATATCAGTGGTACCGTATGACAGTCCAATGTGTATGGGGGCCTTAAAGTTAACTAGAAATACATGGAAAGATCCAGGCTTGGTCTTCTTGCCAATCTACCACCTCTTTGTAATACATCTAAACTGAATTGAGAATGAGGCCTCAATATATTAAAATAGTCTAAAGAAAAAAATGGTCTAAATTAGCCAGAGAAACCAATCTGTACTGGGAACGCGACTTCACATTGTATTGCTGTAAGGCCTGTTTTGCTCTGACCAGGATTGATACAGGAGGCCAACTAAATTCAGTATATAGACTTTAGCAAAAAGTATTATTTTTTGTCCACCGCAGTACTCTGAAACCTAAAGGAAGTGATATCAAAAAGGGCGATATTGCTTATGCCAGAGGAGCATTAATGATTAGCTACAGGCAAGTATTCGTCTATAATTTATACATCCATGAAGTGTATTTGAGCATCTAGTAGATTACACACTCAATCCTGAAACTGAAAGACAGGAAGTCATATAGAAAGGAAATCCAGGTGAAAAGGATTAAATACGACATGAAAAAGTCTAACCTATTGCATGGGTGCAGCAGCCTTTGTCATATTAGGGTGCTGAAGTCTCAGCAAAGGAAATAGGTGCATGGGTGAAAGACATTGTAGCTTATCGAGGATTAAAAATGGCGACATTAAACATTATGAATGCTGGAAGATGATCACTGAATGTCAATGAATGCATAGAAGAATTTTACTGATGGTGAAACATCATGACGTCTTAGGTTACCATCAATGTACCCAGAGGGCTGGACGTGGTTATGGGACGACTCAAAAATGGAGAACATTTATAACACCCGGTAACACAGTCCAAGATAAAACAAGTAGCAGCATTTTGTATGGATAACCTAGTAGATGTCCAGCAGCTGCCACACATATGGGGACAGAAAGTGCAGTTATGATGTAATGCTGGAGAATATGGAGATCAAAAATCTCTCAAAACACAAATGAGCCATGGCCACCAAAAGGGCTCCGAAGAGTCTTACCAGGGACATCTGGGAAACAACTTGATGAAAAGTTTACTGCATTTTACAGGGGTCAAAACTGGCGGGAAAACCTTAGCTGGGCAAGTACTTGTTAGGCAGGCAGATATCCCAGCTGTGACATTATTCCAAGTTTCGCATGTGTAATCAAGCATTTCATACTTCCCGGAAAATCTTGTCCCTGCCCATGTATGCAGCACTTTAACCCACTCACAATTCAGTCCAGATCGCCATATAAACCCTGTTTTAAGTGTCATGGCTGGACAGTGAGCTGCATCTTCTTAGTCCCCGTTAACATTCTTCGCAGACTTCAATATCTGAAGCTTCAGCTCCTTTATCATCAACTCCAACTTTTCCCTGGCTTCACGCTCTTTCCTCAGTTCATCCTGCAGTTCTCTTCGGTCGGCCTCTGCCTGATCCAATCTTTGTCGTAGTTCTGTCAACTGCAGGAAAATAGAAAACGCATCACATCCATAATTCTGGATCATATTCATATTAAAGGGAATCACAGAAGCCATTCAATTCTTCAATGTCACTCAAACCAACTACCTTACTGAAATTAGTCAGTTTTGTAAAGTGTATAGTAGTCACTTAACATCGCCTCAACAGGTCACAGGAATGTGAGATTGCCCAAGATTAAAAGGGGTATTCCCATCTCCAAGATCCTATCCCGAATTGCAGTAGGTATAATATTAGCAAATACCTTCAATGAGAAACGTAGTATATGTCTCCTAATTCACCAAGTCTCTTAACTCATGTGCAGGGTATTGCACCTTAGGTATCCATGGTTACAACCACTCAGTGAGAATTTGTTGCTAGTGGTTGTAACCATGGATACAAAACCTATTGCCATGCCCTGCACATGAGGTATAGCAACATAGCTAAATCAGGAGAACTATACTACATTTCTAATTGGAAATGTTTGCCATTATTACACATACTTTATAGTGGGATAGGATCTTTGAGATGGAAATACTCCTTTAATTTTAACATGTCCAGATCTTTATTCCTAAAGGATGCAAGCTATGGCCGTTTTAGATGAGCCGATCCAGGCAGCTAAATGATATAGAAGTGGAATGGAGGTCAATCTCTGCCCTTTGACAGGGCGGTGAGCATTCTATATCCCTAGAACAACTGTTAATGATTTGTTCTGTGCCCACAGAATATTTTTATACAGGGCCATGTGCTGCCAATGATTTTAAAGCTGGCTTATGACCAATAGGAACACTTGCTCCCAAATATCTGGCTGTCTAAATGAGCCAACAATTACCCGGCAAAGAAGAACAACCAGTGGTCAGGAGAGGTTACTGAAGGGGAACCTGTCAGGTCCAATATTCACCCAGAACCCCGAGCAGTTCTGGGTGTATATTAGTAATTCCTGCCTAACTGTCCCTGTATACACTAGAATATCGTATGCTAATGAGCGTGGGCACTAGTCCCCTGGGAGTTAGTTCCCCGGCCAGTCACCCCTCATTAGCATGTTAGTACGTCCCTGTGGGTGTGCTATCTTGCTAATGAATACGCAGCGTCACAGGATGATCTCACTCATCTCCCAGTCGCCATCGCTGGATTTCGGCTCAGTGCACATGACCCCAGAGTTTGGGTCATGCGCACTATGAAGCCTGTCCTGGCTTCAAACTGAAGTAATGCGCATGACCCAAACTCCGGGGTCATGTGCACTGAGCCGAAATCCAGCGATGGCGGTAGAGAGGTGAGTGAGATCATCCTGTGACGCTGCGTATTCACTAGCATGTTAGCACACCCACAGGGGCGTACTAACATGCTAATGAGGGGCGACTGGCCGGGGAACAAGCAGGGGACTAGTTCCGCGCTCATTAGCATAAGATAAAGATCTTTAGAAATACTTTTTTTCTAAAGATCTCCATCTATGCTAGTGTATACAGTCGGATTAGCAATATGCATCCAGAACTGCTTGTGGGTCTGGGTGCATATTGCACCTGACAGGTTCACTGTAAGTGGTCTTAGAAGGGATTATAGGCAGCACATCTTGTGTAACGTTGTGCAGCTGATATGATATTCTATGAGCACAGAATATTTGTCCATTGGTCTAAAAAGAGGCCATTAAACAATTGGCGATTTAATAATTGATTGGCAATCGACATTCATTTATTGGCCTCAATCTTTATGTGTAAAAGGAATCATTAAAAATCATTGCACCCAATGACCAATTGTTTTGCTCGTTCGACATCTGCAGAGATATGAATACAGCTCTCTACTTCAATACAGAAATCAAGCATTTACTGTTGTCACAATGGACCTGATAAATTAAAGCTTTTACACACAAAAAAAAAATAAAAATAAAATTAAAGCCCTCAAATGGTGGTACAATTCATAAATACGCCAACGTTTTTGGAGCGTTCCAAAATGTAGGTGCAACTTTGCTAAAAGCCTCCAAATTTTGGTGAAGTTTAGTTTTTCCCAGCTCTACTAAAAATGGAGCTCGAGTGGGATGCTGGCGTGACGCCCCAAATCATCTACTGTTTCACAGGATATGGTGCTCCCAACAGCAGAAACCTCACTCCAACACATGACTGGAGCAATATTTCTGGCGGTTTACAGACCACTCTGCACCTCTTCATGAATCAGGAGCCTCTGCCTTTACCATGCCCCATCATCAAGAACTGCCAGAAAATAAAAGGCCCTCATGAATCAGAGTCATAGCCTTAACAGGGCCTGTAGCATAGGACCAGAGCCAACGTCATGGTCTGTGAAAAAACAAAAATAGTACATGCATATACATTGCAATCACTGTTGAGGACCTTGAGACAAACTGCCCACTAGTTTATATATAAAAAAAAATATCCCAAAGATACAAAGGGGAGCAATCCTTGGACATTCACAGGGGTGCCATATTATAATATTCATCTGATGTCCAAGTATTGCTCCCCTTTGTAACTAGAAAGGGATCTATTTTTTGGATAGGTTTCACTCAACACCGGTTATGTTTATAAAAAAAATGTTTTCAGATTAATAAAAGCTGCAAAGCATACAGTGGGTACGGAAAGTATTCAGACCCCTTTACATTTTTTACTCTTTCATTGCAGCCATTTGGTAAATTCAAAAAAAGTTCATTTTTCTCCTCATTAATGTACACTCTGCACCCATCTTGACAAAAAGAAACACAAAAACAAACCAGAAATGTAGAATTTTTTTTAAATTTAGTAAAAAAAAACACCTGAAATATCACATGGTCACAAGTATTCAGACACTTTTCTCAGACACTCATTCAAGTCACATGCTGTCCATTTCCTTGTGTTCCTCCTTGAGATTCTTCTACTCCTTCATTGGAGTCCAGCTGTGTCTAATTAAACTGATAAGACTTGATTTGGAAAGTCACACACCTGTCTATGTAACACCTCACAGTTCACAGTGCATGTCAGACCAATTGAGAATCATGAGGTCAAAGAACTGCCCAAGGAGCTCAGACAGAATTGTGGCAAGGCACAGATTTGGCCAAGGTTACAAAATAATTTCTGCAGTACTCAAGGTACTATAATCCTTAAATGGAAGAAGTTTGGCACCACCAGAACTCTTCTGGCTCAGACCATGACTAAGACACTTTGTCGAAATGAGTCACTCTTACCCTGGCACGTATTTCAGTTGGATGTCCCACTCTTGCATTTTATGGATATAACTAAATAAAGCAGGAATTTGTAAAGATTATTATGGGATTGCGCTGAATTTCTCAATCAATTTTCAGCCTTACTAGTGGCTACCTCTGCCTTCCGACTGAATTGGGACTCCTGTGATCAGTGAGCTGAAAGTTTCTTTTTGTTTATTTTTTTAGTTTATGGCAGAGTGGCCCAACAGAAGCCTCTCCTCAGTGCAAGACATATGACAGCCAGCATAGAGTTTGCAAAAAGAAAAAAAAAATGCTCCGGCACGAGTGAGGGCAACTGTTTTCTGCTCTGCCCGCAATATGCAGAGCGACCTGCGCCTGCGCGAGCCGGCCTAACTGCACAGGCGCGAGATTTGTAAATGCAACGAGGAGGATGACTGAGGACGTCATCCCGTGAATCAAGGAAGGAGGACGGCGATCAGCAGCAGGAGGGGGATAAAGGAACAGAAAATGAGCCCGCCCATCTGGCCAACCAAGGTAATTAGAATACCTAACGGTCAAGATTTATAAGTTATTTTTGGGGTCTGAAAGGGGAGTCAGGGCCAAGGTGCACCTTCATAGAATGCAGCCCAGGAGATGCAGAAGGAGATTTTTTAGTTTAATAGGTAAAAATCTGGTGACAGGTGCCAGTCATTCTTAGAATTAGTGGTGGTTGTAGGTGAGGGGAGGGGGGGTGACAAAAGGTTTGTGCAAGATTTGTGGCTTATTTCTACCAGAAACTGTGCCATGGGTTGTGTCTGGTATTACAGCTCTGCGTCATTGAAGGGAAGTAAGCTGCCCCAAGATGGGAGTCTATGGGGTGTCTGCTCACCTGGTTTGCATACTGTGTCTCCTTGTCCCGCTCTGCATTAGAATCACAGGAACATTTCTGCTTCTTAACTTGTTTGAGCTTCTCCTCCAGGTCTCGCTGCTCGTCATACAACTCTTCCATCTTCTGCATGTGCTCTGTCTGTAAACATTCAAACTCTTTCTGCAGGTTCTGCTGCTCCACTGTCAGTTCTTTCATAGCTTTCGAGCTACTCAGCATCTCAACCTCCTATCAGAGAGAAACCTTCATATAAGGCCAAAGATAAACGCAAGCTACAGTCTATTAAAAGCCTTTTCTTTATTGGCGATAGAATTAAAGGGAATCTGTCAACAGGTTTTTGCCACCTAATCTGAGAGCAGCAGATAGTAGGCGCAGAGATCCTGATTCCAGCAGTATTTCACTTACTAGGCTACATAGTGTCATTTTAATAATCTACTGCTGATTAAATTCAGTGATTTTATCATTAGAGGACTACTTGGCGTGCTACCAGGTAGTCCAGCATATTCATGAGCTCTGTATAACTCCTAGATCTGCAGCAGAGAAAACATTGATTTTATCAAAATGGCAGCAAACAGCTCAGTAAAGTGACACATCTCTGGAATCAGGGTCTCTTTCTCTACATTATGCTGCTTACAGATCTGGTAAATACAGGCCATATCTGCTGTATCATATCACAGAACTGCATTTTATAGATCTGCTGCTTGTTGATGAAAGCAGCCAACATACCCTTAGTAGCTGTGCTGGGCTCCTATGGGGCAGTGGGACAGTGTCTGAATAATGTACAGTGCTTGTGTAATTAATACCATTCCCAAAATGCAAAATCACCAAAAACAAGTTCTGCTTCTGCGAAAACATTGAGCCCACAGAAAGGCTTATAAGATTTCAGCTTTGAAGCCTAACGACTTGGCAATGCAGGTCCAGACTACAATACAAGCTGTAACTCGAGATCAATAAAAGATATGCAAAGCAAGGTATTCACAAAAGATACACATTTTTCGGGAAAATTATTCGGCAATTAAAAAGTTTTGGAAAGTTGCACATTTTTTGCCAAAGTTGGCAGAGCTGAGGCAGGACAGGGGCTTGATGTGCGGTAGCATTCACGGCCACACCACAAACCTTACACTAGTAATGACGGAAGCAGGATTTGTGACGATGTACAAGCCACTTGTCCATTGCTCCAGATGCAGTAAGTGTTTTTTGTCAGTCTTGTTGTATCAGGTCCATATTGTGGACTAGTATAGGTTATGTACTGTTCACTACTGTCCGTTTGAATGTTTCAGGTAAATGTAGAAGATCATGCAGTCTAGTAAAAATCCTGCAGAGAACACATGGGTAATTTCCTGCTGATCTGATTGCTCAGGGAACAGGGTTTAACCAAGGATTTGTGTCTTAGGGTACCGTCACACTTTAGCGATGCAGCAGCGATCCCACCAGCGATCTGACCTGGTCAGGATCATTGCTGCGTCGCTACATGGTCGCTGGTGAGCTGTCAAACAGGCAGATCTCACCAGCGACCAGTGACCAGCCCCCAGCCAGCAGCGACGTGCAAGCGACGCTGCGCTTGCACGGAGCAGTCGTCTGGAAGCTGCGGACACTGGTAACTAAGGTAAACATCGGGTATGGTTACCCGATGTTTACATTAGTTACCAGCGCACACCGCTTAGCTTAGCGTGTGCAGGGAGCAGGAGCCGGCACTGGCAGCGTGAGAGCTGCAGAGGCTGGTAACGAAGGTAAATATCGGGTAACCACCTTGGTTACCCGATGTTTACCTTGGTTACAGCTTACCGCAGGCTGTCAGACGCCGGCTCCTGCTCCCTGCACATTCAGGATTGTTGCTCTCTCGCTGTCACACATAGCGATGTGTGCTTATCAGCGGGAGAGCAACAATAAAAAAACGAACCAGCACTGTGTGTAACGAGCAGCGATCTAACAGCAGGGGCCAGATCGCTGCTCAGTGTCACACACAGCGAGATCGCTAATGAGGTCACAAAAACCGTGACTCAGCAGCGATCTCAGTAGCGATCTCGTTGTGTGTGAAGTACCCCTAAATCTGTGTTCTACTGCAGACAGAAAAAGGAGGAGGCTCCTGCTGTAGCCAGTTGTCTTACAGCCAGACAAGATTGTCCTTAGGAAGAAGGGAAAAATGGCTGATTTACTGGGACACTCAGGAAAGATTTCTTATTTTAAAATTGCAACACGAGACAAAAAAAAGATACAAATGAAAGGGAAAAATTAAAAAAAAAAATGTTTTTTTCATTTTGTGCATTATATATATTTAGTGTTCCTTAAAGGGAACCAAACACCAGGATTTTCGTATATAACCTAAAGCCAGTGCTATACTGGCACTATCAGGCTGATTCTATACATACCTTTAGTGATCAGTTCGGATGTTTAGGTTTTGAAATCCAAGAAAGTAAAGTTTACAAAATTGGCAGCTTTTTGAGCGACAGCAGCAGAGGAGAAGATAATATCTGGGGGGTAATTCATAGTTATCTACTCCCCCTGTTAGAATTAGCATAAGTATTATACAATCGATGTAACTTTTCACTTCCAGGACTTGTGTGAGGTCATACCCATGTGACCAGAAGAGGCGGGGCCTCAGCCAACAAAGCTGATATCAGAAAGCAACATTTTCCTATTGGCTGAAACCCCGCCCCGTCTGGTCACATGGGTATGACCTCACACAAGTCCTGGAAGTGAAAGAAGGGAATTTTGTTTACTTACCGTAAATTCCTTTTCTTCTAGCTCTAATTGGGAGACCCAGACAATTGGGTGTATAGGCTATGCCTCCGGAGGCCGCACAAAGTACTACACTTAAAAGTGTTAGGCCCCTCCCCTTCTGCCAATACACCCCCCGTGCTCCCACGGGCTGCTCAGTTTTGGTGCAAAAGCAAGAAGGAGGAAAAAATAATAATAAACTGGTTTAAAGTAACTTCAATCCGAAGGAAACTCGGAGAACTGAAACCATTCAACATGAACAACATGTGTACACAAAAAAACAGGGGCGGGTGCTGGGTCTCCCAATTAGAGCTAGAAGAAAAGGAATTTACGGTAAGTAAACAAAATTCCCTTCTTTTTCGCTCTATTGGGAGACCCAGACAATTGGGACGTCCAAAAGCAGTCCCTGGGTGGGTAAAATAATACCTCGTAAGAGAGCCGTAAAACGGCCCTTTCCTACAGGTGGGCAACCGCCGCCTGAAGGACTCGTCTACCTAGGCTGGCATCCGCCGCAGCATAGGTATGCACCTGATAGTGTTTCGTGAAAGTGTGCAGGCTCGACCAGGTAGCCGCCTGACACACCTGCTGAGCCGTAGCCTGGTGCCTCAAAGCCCAGGACGCGCCCACGGCTCTGGTAGAATGGGCCTTCAGCCCTGAGGGAACCGGAAGCCCAGCCGAACGGTAAGCTTCGATAATTGGCTCCTTGATCCACCGAGCCAGGGTTGATTTGGAAGCCTGTGACCCTTTACGCTGGCCAGCGACAAGGACAAAGAGTGCATCCGAGCGGCGCAGGGGCGCCGTACGAGAAATGTAGTATCTGAGTGCTCTCACCAGATCTAACAAGTGCAAATCCTTTTCACATTGGTGAACTGGATGAGGATAAAAAGAAGGTAAGGAGATATCCTGATTGAGATGAAAGGGGGATACAACCTTAGGGAGAAATTCCGGAACCGGACGTAGAACCACCTTGTCCTGGTGAAACACCAGAAAAGGGGCTTTGCATGAAAACGCTGCTAGCTCAGACACTCTCCGAAGAGAGGTGACTGCTACTAGGAAGACCACCTTCTGCGAAAGGCGTGAGAGAGAGATATCTCTCATTGGCTCGAATGGTGGTTTCTGAAGAACCATCAGCACCCTGTTCAGATCCCAGGGTTCTAACGGCCGCTTGTAAGGTGGAACGATGTGACAAACTCCCTGCAGGAACGTGCGTACCTGTGGAAGTCTAGCTAGGCGCTTCTGGAAAAACACCGAGAGCGCAGAAACTTGTCCCTTAAGGGAGCCAAGCGACAAACCCTTTTCCAGTCCAGATTGAAGGAAGGACAGAAAAGTAGGTAATGCAAATGGCCAGGGAGAAAAACCCTGAGCAGAGCACCATGACAGAAAAATTTTCCACGTCCTGTGATAGATCTTGGCGGACGTTGGTTTCCTAGCCTGTCTCATAGTGGCAATGACATCCTGTGATAATCCTGAAGACGCTAGGATCCAGGACTCAATGGCCACGCAGTCAGGTTGAGGGCCGCAGAATTCAGATGGAAAAACGGCCCTTGAGACAGCAAGTCTGTTCGGTCTGGTAGTGCCCACGGTTGGCCGACCGTGAGATGCCACAGATCCGGGTACCACGACCTCCTCGGCCAGTCTGGAGCGACGAGGATGGCGCGGCGGCAGTCGGCCCTGATCTTGCGTAAAACTCTGGGCAACAGTGCCAGCGGAGGAAACACATACGGGAGCTGAAACTGCGACCAATCCTGAACTAAGGCGTCTGCCGCCAGAGCTCTGGGGTCTTGAGACCGTGCCATGAACATTGGTACCTTGTTGTTGTGCCGGGACGCCATGAGGTCGACGTCCGGCACCCCCCAGCGGCAACAGATCTCCTGAAACACGTCCGGGTGAAGGGACCATTCCCCTGCGTCCATGCCCTGGCGACTGAGATAATCTGCTTCCCAGTTTTCCACGCCTGGGATGTGAACTGCGGATATGGTGGAGGACGTGGCTTCCACCCACATCAAGATCCGCCGGACTTCCTGGAAGGCTTGACGACTGCGTGTGCCGCCTTGGTGATTGATGTATGCCACCGCTGTGGAGTTGTCCGACTGAATTCGGATCTGCTTGCCTGCCAGCCACTGCTGGAACGCTTTCAGGGCAAGATACACTGCCCGAATTTCCAGAACATTGATCTGAAGCGAGGACTCTTGCCGGGTCCACGTACCCTGAGTCCTGTGGTGGAGAAAAACCGCTCCCCATCCTGACAGACTCGCGTCTGTCGTAACTACTTCCCAAGATGGGGAAAGGAATGATTTCCCCTTCGATAATGAAGTGGGAAGAAGCCACCACCGAAGGGAGGCTTTGGTCGCCTGAGAGAGGGAGACGTTCCTGTCGAGGGACGTCGGCTTCCTGTCCCATTTGCGTAGGATGTCCCATTGAAGGGGACGCAGGTGAAACTGCGCGAAAGGGACTGCTTCCATTGCTGCCACCATCTTCCCCAAGAAGTGCATGAGGCGCCTCAAGGGGTGTGACTGGCCTTGAAGGAGAGACTGTACCCCTTGCTGTAGTGACTGCTGTTTGATCAGCGGAAGCTTCACTATCGCTGAGAGGGTATGAAACTCCATGCCAAGGTACGTCAGCGATTGGGCCGGTGTCAGATTTGACTTTGGAAAATTGATGATCCACCCGAAACTCTGGAGAGTCTCCAGGGTAGCGTCGAGGCTGTGTTGGCATGCCTCTTGAGAGGGTGCCTTGATCAACAGATCGTCCAAGTACGGGATCACAGAATGACCCTGAGAATGGAGGACCGCTACTACAGTAGCCATAACCTTGGTGAAAACCCGTGGGGCTGTTGCCAGGCCGAATGGTAGTGCCACGAACTGGAGGTGTTCGTTTTCCATGGCGAAGCGCAAGAAGCGTTGGTGCTCTGGGGCAATCGGAACGTGGAGATAAGCATCTTTGATATCGATCGATGCAAGGAAATCTCCCTGGGACATTGAGGCGATGACGGAACGGAGGGATTCCATCCGGAACCGCCTGGTCTTTACGTGTTTGTTGAGAAGTTTCAGGTCCAGGACAGGACGGAAGGACCCGTCCTTCTTTGGGACCACAAACAAGTTGGAGTAAAAACCGTGGCCCTGTTGCTGAAGAGGAACAGGGACCACCACTCCTTCTGCCTTCAGGGTGCCCAGCGCCTGCCGAAGAGCCTCGGCTCGCTCGGGAGGCGGAGAGGACCGGAAGAATCGAGTCGGGGGACGAGAGATGAACTCTATCTTGTAACCGTGAGAGAGAATGTCTCTCACCCAGCGGTCTTTTATTTGTGGCAGCCAGGTGTCGCAAAAGCGGGAGAGCCTGCCACCGACCGAGGATGCTACTAGAGGAGGTAGAAAGTCATGAGGCAGCCGCTTTGTTAGCGGTGCTCCCAATGGCCTTTTTAGGACGTGACTTAGACCGCCATGCATCAGAGTTCCTTTGTTCTTTCTGAGGCCTTTTGGACAAGGAGAATTGGGACCGGCCCGCGCCCCGAAAGGACCGAAACCTCGACTGCCCTCTCCTCTGTTGGGAGAGGTTCTGCTTGGGCTGGGGTAAGGATGTATCCTTTCCCTTGGATTGTTTGATGATTTCATCCAGGCGCTCGCCAAAGAGCCTGTCGCCAGAAATTGGCAAACCGGTTAAACGCTTTTTGGAAGCGGAATCTGCCTTCCACTCCCGTAGCCACAAGGCCCTGTGGACTACTACCGAATTGGCGGTCGCAACTGCCGTACGGCTCACAGAGTCCAGGACGGCATTCATAGCGTAAGACGCAATTGCCGAGGTCTGGGAGGTAATGGAAGCCACTTGTGGCGCAGCCGCTTCAATTTTCGCTTGACCTGCTGATATAGCTTGTAGCGCCCATACGGCTGCGAATGCTGGGGCAAAAGAAGCTCCGATAGCTTCATAGATGGATTTCATCCAGAGCTCCATCTGCCTGTCAGTGGCATCTTTAAGCGAGGCCCCATCTTCCACTGCAAGTATGGATCTAGCCGCCAGTCTGGAGATTGGAGGATCCACTTTGGGACATTGAATCCAACCTTTAACCACTTCCGGGGGAAAAGGATAACGTGTATCCTTAAGGCGCTTAGAGAAACGCTTATCCGGACAAGCATGGTGATTCTGGATTGCCTCTCTGAAATCAGAGTGGTCTAGAAACATACTCTGTGTACGCTTGGGGAACCTGAAGCGAAATTTCTCCTGCTGAGAATCTGACTCCTCCGCCGGAGGGGCTGAGGGAAGAAAATCCAGCAGCTGATGAATGGATGCAATAAGATCATTCACTATGGCGTCCCCGTCTGGAGAATTAAGATTGAGAGCGCTCCCAGGATCAGAATCCTGATCAGCTGTCTCCGCATCATCAACCAGAGAATCCCCCCGCTGAGACCCTAAACAATATGATGTCGAGGGAAATTCTAAGCGGGCCCGCTTAGACGATCTGGGGCTAGGTTCTAAGTCCGAACCCTCCGTCTGGGAGGTATGAGATACCCCGTGAGGACATTGTTGGTCCAACTGAGGGGGGGCAGGGAACAATGATTCAACAGAGTCCCTTTGCTGAGATACCGGTCTGGACTGCAAGGCTTCTAGTATCTTAGCCATAGTCTCAGAGAGTTGATCCTTAAAGGCTGCAAACTCAGTCCCCGTCACCTGGACATTGTCAATAGGTGGCTCCCCCTGGGCCCCTCTTAGCAGAGGATCCGGCTGAGGAAGTGTCACAGGGGTCAAACACTGTACACAATGAGGGTCAGTGGAACCTGCCGGTAGCTGGGTCTTACATGCGGCGCAGGCAACATAATAAGCCTGTGTTTTGGCACCCCTGCCTTTTGTGGGCGCCATGCTATAGTTTTCCCTGAGTAACACAATAGGGTATATAGCCAGAAAGAACTGTGCTCATACAGTGTAAATTATATACAGTACACAAATAATGTACCAATACAATACAGCACCATGGGGCTAGCACCACATGTGCTGCTTACCAGCCGCCTAAGCGGTTGTGAGGCCACCAGAGACCGTGTCTGGGTCTCCCATGAATATGTCCCTCTCTGCAGCGTCGGTGGAGCTGACAGGAATGGCTGCGGCGTCCTGACGAGCTGAGGAAGCTGTGGGCGTGGCCTGGAAAGAGCGCGAAACGGGCGCTCACACTGTGCACGGTGAGGGGAGTGGAGCATGTAAATCATACTCCAGCCCTCATTGCTGCTCGCTCCGTGCAGCGTCCCGCCCTTCCCCTGCCTGTCAGGGCTGAGGGCGGGAGAGAAAAAAGGAAACTAGGCCGCAATGAAGCCGGGGACCGTAGTAATAAACGCGGCCGCCGTAAAAGCGCGGTCGCGTGAAAGTCCCCGGCGAACTACAAGTCCCAGCCGCGCCGCAGTGTCCCGTGGCAACGGCGGTCAGTGCGGTAGCCCTTACATATAAACACACTCAGCGACGCTGAGTGTGTAATGGCACATATAGACCCGGTCAGCGCCGCGGTCCCCGGTGCACTAGCACACCCAGCAAAGCTGAGGTGATGCCGTGCACGGTCCCCATAGGGATACAGAGTACCTCCAAGATGCAGGGCCATGTCCCTGAACGGTATCGGCTCCTATCCATCAGGCTCCACAGGAGTTGTGGATGAAGCCCGGTCTCAGTGCCTGGAGACCGATAAGATCCCACTTCACCCAGAGCCCTAAGGGGGATGGGGAAGGAAAAACAGCATGTGGGCTCCAGCCTCCGTACCCGCAATGGATACCTCAACCTTAACAACACCGCCGACAAAAGTGGGGTGAGAAGGGAGCATGCTGGGGGCCCTATATGGGCCCACTTTTCTTCCATCCGACCTAGTCAGCAGCTGCTGCTGACTAATCTGTGGAGCTGTGCTTGCATGTCTGCCTCCTTCGCACAAAGCAAAAAACTGAGCAGCCCGTGGGAGCACGGGGGGTGTATTGGCAGAAGGGGAGGGGCCTAACACTTTTAAGTGTAGTACTTTGTGCGGCCTCCGGAGGCATAGCCTATACACCCAATTGTCTGGGTCTCCCAATAGAGCGAAAAAGAAAGTTACATTGATTGTATAATACTTATGCTAATTCTAACAGGGGGAGGGGATAACTCTGAATATTCCGCCAGATATTATCTTCTCCTCTGCTGTTGTCACTCAAGAAGCTGCCGATTTTATAAACTTTACTTTCTTGGATTTCAAAACCTAACCATTTGAGCTGACCACTACAGGTATGTATAGAATCAGCCTGATAAAGCCAGTGCTATACTGGCACTAGGTTATATACAAAAATCCTGGCAATTGGTTCCCTTTAAAGAGAACTGGTCAGCAAGCTTTTATAATTTATAGTAAAAACACAGCTATTAAGGCACTGTAATACTGATATCTTTGGTGAAGATATCCATTTTGGTTTTTTTTTGGTTTTTTTTTAATCACCACTCAAGTTTATGGATAACTAGATTTCAGTACACGGGGTCAGACTGTACTCTGGGTATTCTCCCTGTCCAATTCCCCGTCCCCCTCTGCCTGCCTCCAGTCTGAATTTTTAGCAGTGAATTGTAGGATTGCTAATTCCAATAGATGGCGCTAGAGTCTGTTGCTTTCCTTTCTGGAGAGACAATTTTAATAGCAGTGACTTGTCATTCACAGGCTGAAGGGACTGGGGAAATCACAGACAGGGAGGAGGAGACTCCAGTCCGGCTCCTGTGCACTGAAATCTAATTCGCAGAAAACTTAAAATGGGACATGTCCAGCTATTATGTGGTACAGTGACCAGGATGAAAACTACAAAGTTTCATAGGCGTAGGTGAGACTGCAGAGTTTAGGTTGGGCGCCCCGCAGGCAGTCCATACATCATGATGGGCCGTACTCTGACCGTCATACACCAATGTCTGAATGCACCCTTATAAAAGATTTTCCAACATGAAGATCACAGAATACCTTGATGAACAAAGAGGAATATACAGCCTTATTGCATCTTACTCTAATTATGCCCTTACATTTTATGAATGTGACAGTGACGAGTAATGCAGGTTTTCTATGCGGTTCAGATTTGCATATCACGGATTCAACAATCTTGTAGAAGCAGATTATGATTTGCATACAGACCATTTTATATCAGCACAGTACATTGGAATTCAATGCATTATCAGTTGCTATTGGACATTAAAAGATATACCATGGAGAAAAATAAATCAAAGACAAAGAATGTCCAGGTACAGACAATATCAACAATTCCAAGCTTCCGCAAGTCACAATAGTCCTGCACTTACCATCTGGATTTGGTGCTTTTTCTGTAAAATGTAATTTAATTTTTCTTGCTGTTTAAGGAAGGTCTTGACAACTTCTTCCATAATGTGACCCTTGTCATCCTCACATATATCGTCTTTATTACAGACTGGAGGGTCTTTCTCCCCATTGCTGGCTTCTACAGATAGAAGCGTACATGATTAATATACATACTAAAATTGGAGAAAAGAGGACAGCGGAAAACCAGGGCAGCGACATGCCTTTGTGATCTTAATGGCCTCATCTAAAAGATCCCACAAGAAAATGTTATATGGTTAGGCATGGTGAAAACTCTGTTTACATATACACAATGGCCAGCTCAGAGCTCATCTATCTTAATAGTTTTCGTAAAAAATGAAGAAAAATAAATAAAAATACATAACTATAGCTCGCGTTTTAAAGGCTATATGCGCATGCTGCGTATTTGGTGCAGAAATGTTCTACATCAAGTCTACCTTCTGACAGAAAGGCACAAGAAAAAAAAAAAAAAAAAAGAAAGAAAAGTGGTTTTGTGCCATACTATTTTCTTAATACAGTCAATGGGTGAAAGGGCTAAGGCCTTGTTCACACACTGAGGTTTTAACTGCTGTTTTTTTGCGGTTTTGCTGCATAAATTTCTCAAGAAAATGGTTGTCATCTTTCTGCAAACATTCCCCAGCAAAACTTATGGAAAAAATAAAATAGCTGTGCGCACACTGCGCTTTTTTCTCAAGAACATTCTCTCTGCAGAAACGTGCATGTCACTTCTTTTCTGCAGGTACCCACGTTTTTTGCCATAGATAAATGGTAAAAAGCCGCAGGGACCAACCTGCGGAAAAAACGCATAAAAAAACGCACCAAAAACGCACAAAGCCATGGTAAAAACGCATGCGGTTTTCAGTGAGTTATTGGTGCGGTTTATGACCGCAAGTGCGCTAATCTTTCAGACTCAAGAAATTTCGAGAAAAATCCTTTTTCTAGTATCAACAGAGCCTTAAAAGCGCAGGCAAAAATGCATTAACACTTTACATGCTGCAGTTTTTCTGCAGCAATCCTGCAAGGACAAAATAAGCAATGTGTACACAGCACTTCACAATTCTCATGGTCTTCGCTGGCATGAAGATAGGCATGCAGATTTGTGAAGAATCTGCACCAAAAACGCACTGTGTGCACGCAGCCAAAGTCTCCTGGCATTCCAGCGCACTGCATTCTGTGACCAAAAGCTGATTAGGCTGCTTTCACACATCCGGTTTTTCCTGTGCGGCACAATCCGGCTCTTTGCAGAAAAAATGCAACCGTTTTTTTTTTTGCCGCTGGTTGCGTTTTTTCCGCATAGACTTTCATTAGTGCCGGATTGTGCCGCAAGCCTGGCGTTCGGGTCCGGTTTTGCCGGATGCGGCATATTTAGCCCATGCGGCAACCGGATGGAACATTGCCTGGCACGTTTTTTTGTGCGGCGAAAAAAAACGCATTGCGCCGCATCCGGCCGATGCGGCGCTTTTTCCAATGCATGCCTATGGACGCCGGATGCGGCAAAAAACACATCCGGCCGTCGCATGCTGTTTTTTGCACTGCGCATGCTCAGTAGCGAACCGCAACCGGCAAAAAACGGATGGGCCGCATGTAAAAACGTATGCAAAGGATGCGGTTTTTTTTCGCCGCATCAGTTGCATAGGTTTTAGAGCCGGATTTAGCCGCACTGCTAAAATCGGATGTGTGAAAGCAGCCTTAGTAGGATAAGGCAAATACAATGTCCACTCAGTCCGCACAACGTGCCATATATTTCAGTCACTGCAGCATGAGGGATGTAGCCAAACTGACAGTGTACAGGTATGAAAAAAATATATAAATTTATATATATTTATATTATATTTCATTTAATTGAACGGGGGGGGTGTATTTATTACTCGCAAAGAAAAGAAGAAGATGAGACTTCGGCAGCTAAACAGGAAAAGGTTCTTTTCAGTTCAGGCAGTCAAACTTGAATGCCTTACCACAATAGGTAATAATGGTAAATACAAACAGCATTCAAAAAAGGCCTAGATACTTTTCTGACAACAAATGACATTCTGGGTTTTACATTTTATATTGCTAAATTATTTATAACTTTGGGAGAAAGGTTGATCTTGATGGACCTATGCCTTTTGTCAACCCATATAATTATGTACCGATAAGTGATTAACTTTGTCAATCTGCTCTACCTCTCTGCACAATGACCTCTGCACAGGTAACAAAAATAGTCAAATATTGGTAGTGTGTGCCCATCAACCAGAACCTTGAGAACATTCTACGTGCAGGAAACTCAGGCACCACTTTTGATTTGTAGGCTTGGCTGGAAATAATTGTTGTGATTCAATGCCCATATCATGTCTACTAATCAAGGGGGTTGATAGTGCTTTAATAGTGGCTATAAACTACTAGTGTGGCCAATGGAAGTGAACTCTTAAGGCCCAGTCACACACAACGACTTACCAGCGATCCCGAAAACGATGCGACCTGATAGGGATCACTGGTAAGTCGCTGGGAGGTCGCAGGTGAGATGTCACACAGTCAGATCTTACCAGCGATGCAGGAACAATACAGGTCGCAGTAGCGACCTGTATAATGATCTCGGCAGTCACTGGGACCCTGTCACACAGTGTCAAATACAGCGATGTGTCCTGCCCAGCAGAACATCGCCTTTGAAGAAAATGGCCTGGACCATTCTGCAAGTACTAGAGATCTCACAGCAGGGGCCTGATCGCTGGTAGGTGTCACACATAACGAGATCGCTAACGGGATCGCTACTGCGTCATAGAAACCGTGACTCAGCTGCGATCTCGCTAGCGATCTCGTTATGTGTGACAGTACCTTGCCACAAGCTGGAGCATTTTACAGACAGTTACCTATGGACCATGTGGCTGCTGGAGCCATTTTATTTATCACAATTGCAATAAAATGCCAACAAAGTAACATAAAAAGAAACTCCTCTAAATACACACTAAGTAATTCTAGAACAATGTGATCACAATTTCCAGCTCCAATTCTTATCAGTAAAGTCCTCATGGTCAGGTGCTTGTTACTTGTTGAGATCAGATGATGCTTGGATGGGCATGGCTTGGGAACCAGAGTAAAATGGAACTCGCATCCATCCAAGCACTAATTGATCTTAATGAGTACAGAGTACTGTAGTGCTCACTCATCACTAGTGTGGCATCCTATGGTTAAGTAGCCACAGTAACACCTGGTAGGTGCAGGAAGGGATTTCCACATTAGGAGAATTCACATGAGACACGCACACAGACCGGACTCATCACAACACTCCACTAAACCGTGGTTAGTAGTGATGTGTCGTTCGCGAACGAGCCGATTCTTTGAGCCGGCTCTTTGAAGTGAACGATATGAGCCGAATCATCAAAGTGAACGAGCCATAAAGAGCGCTTTTTTTTTTTTTTCTCTGCTTCAGGGGGAAGCAGGAGATAAGGAGAAGAGTAAAGTAAACACAAGCTCTGGGCAGGAGCTGACACTTAAAGCTATACACACATAGTGGTTCTTCCTTAGTTCAGTGGGCACAATTGAGTATCAGGGAATGATGTGCTAGGGTTTAGTTTTCTGACCTCGACTGGCACATATGGTAATGTGTAGGAGGAGAGGGGCTCAGCTTGTTTGCTGATAACAATGGACCCCTGACATGTTCATTTAAACCTGTAAGGTTTTCTTTCTGGCATAAAAGAGAGAAAATTATTGATAATAAGCCATGTCTCCATTCCTTCAATGTTTAGTGGAAGCTGCTGTGTGTGTGTGTGTGTGTGTGTGTGTGTGTGTGTGTGTGTGTGTGTGTGTGTGAGAGAGTGTGTGTGTGTGTGTGTGTGTGTGTGTGTATGTGCATGTGTGTGTGAGAGTGTGTGTGAGAGTGTGTGTGTATGAGTGTGTGTGTGTGTGTGTGTATTTTTTTTTGTGACCACAATTGATATTTTTTTACTAGTTTGGTGACTACATACAACATATTCATTAGCCTCTATATGCATGTGTCTGTGGCGTTGCGGTGTCACAATTCTCGCAGTTAAGACTTTTTTTCTATTTCTGTTAACAAATCCTGGCATTTTTAGATGTAAATAGATCTGACATCTGCACACATCTATAAAACACTTTTTTTTGTATCGCTTCCTAATTATCAGTGGCGTAACTAGAGTCTGGTGAGCCACAGTGTGAAATGTAGACCTGGGCACTCCCCCACCTGTCACACTCCGTGCGCACACATGTTAGTCAGATCATATGTATGGGCCCCGTGTATATATGTCCCTTATCCTGGTATATATGGTGTTCCCCTCCCACCACCATAGTCATACAATTATTATAACGCATCCCCATATTCCTCCATATATCACAATGCACCCTCATAGTCATTTATATATTATAATGCATCCCATAGTCCCCCATAGTCATCCAATTATAATAATGCACCCCCATTATCCTCCATATAGTATAATACTGCCTCACAGCCCTCCATATAGTATAATGCAGCCTCACAGCCTTCCACATAGCATAATGCAGCCTCACAACTCGCCATAGACTATAATGCACCCCCCTCCTCCCCCATAATCCTCTGGCGAGCGTGTACTCATTAAAAAATAAATCTGTACTTACCTCTCCTGGTTTCCCCGCAGCCTAATGTGACTCACGATATCGCCACAGCGATGTCACTGTGGCGATATCGTGAGTGCATCGCCACGTGTGACCCGGCAAAATCGCCCCACAATTTATCGCTGGTCACAGTCGCGAAGTTTTCGGTCCGGACCGAAAACCACGCAACTGCAATCTAGCGACATCGCTGCATGTGACACCTTCACACCAGCGACTTCAGGAGCTGCACTATAGCTCCTGGAGACACTGGTGTGATGCTATGGCATCACACAGCGACATTGCAGGAGAAGTCGCAGGTGAGATCGTCACATATGACATCTCACCCGTGACGTTGATGCGGTGGGCGGGGTCACACGGTCATCAGCGACGTTGCCCACCACATTGACATGTGTGACAGGGCCCTTACTTTAATTCAGAGATGGGAAACTTCAGGTCTTGAGTGCCACACACAGTGTAGATGATTCAATTATCAACTGTGCAATACTAAAGACCCCGTCAGACAGGGAGGTATCACTGGCGATGTTGCTGCAACTTAGTAGGCATGGTCAAGTTACAATGACATCGCCAGTGTGTCGCCTCGTGTGACAGGGCAATTTCCCGCTGCCACCGCTCATCTCCTGAATTCGGAGGTTGCCTAGCACTGCTGGGAAACCTGGCGATGAGGAGCAGGCGATCTGAACACATTGCCGCGTGTGACGCAGCAATAGTGTTCTGACACATGACGGGAGCCATACAAAGTATAGCTCCCTGCCTCGCCTGGACTACAGGCATGTTCAGAGGCGATCCTCCACCAGTGTGACAGTACCATAAGGAAATCCTGGACACATGACCTGCAACCCTCCAGACCTGGAGTTCCTCACCTCTGCTTTAGTTGATCAATGTGTGATTGCTGTAGGGCCGCACCCGACACCTCGGATGATCAGCTGTTCTTAATGTTGGCCAGATTTGCTGTTATGAAGGTGCTCCATCTTGTATGTAGTGACAGCGGCTAGATACCGCACATCCGCCCTCCAGCCATCACACATTGATTACCTATAGTAAGGCCAGACCATCAATGTTAGTCAGGACAACCTCTATACATTTGTTTTATGTGCAATACTACCTCAATGACATTTATTGTCACTTAACTGTTAAAAAAGTTGGTATGTAACTAGTGTTGCATTGCCATATTGTGTTCCACTTGCTGGGACTTGTAGTGCTGTGCACCACCAGCAGAAGTTGGACCCATGCTATGTTAGCATTTAAACATTTCTGTTCCAGGTTGTGTTGTAATAAACTGATTTTGCTATTCAGTATCCTATGCTTCCATATGTTGGTGTGCGTACAGTATGTGTGTACAATGTGTGTATGTATGTGTGTCCTTTGTGTTCAGTATGTACAGTATGTGTGTACAATGTGTGTATGTGTGTCCTTTGTGTTCAGTATGTACAGTATGTGTGTACAATGTGTGTATGTGTGTCCTTTGTGTTCAGTATGTACAGTATGTGTGTACAATGTGTGTATGTGTGTCCTTTGTGTTCAGTATGTACAGTATGTGTGTACAATGTGTGTATGTATGTGTGTCCTTTGTGTTCAGTATGTACAGTGTGTGTGTACAATGTGTGTATGTATGTGTGTCCTTTGTGTTCAGTATGTACAGTATGTGTGTACAATGTGTGTGTATGTGTGTCCTTTGTGTTCAGTATGTACAGTGTGTGTGTACAATGTGTGTCCTTTGTGTTCAGTATGTACAGTGTGTGTGTACAATGTGTGTATGTATGTGTGTCCTTTGTGTTCAGTATGTACAGTATGTGTGTACAATGTGTGTATGTATGTGTGTCCTTTGTGTTCAGTATGTACAGTGTGTGTGTACAATGTGTGTATGTATGTGTGTCCTTTGTGTTCAGTATGTACAGTATGTGTGTACAATGTGTGTATGTATGTGTGTCCTTTGTGTTCAGTATGTACAGTGTGTGTGTACAATGTGTGTATGTATGTGTGTCCTTTGTGTTCAGTATGTACAGTATGTGTGTACAATGTGTGTGTATGTGTGTCCTTTGTGTTCAGTATGTACAGTGTGTGTGTACAATGTGTGTCCTTTGTGTTCAGTATGTACAGTGTGTGTGTACAATGTGTGTATGTATGTGTGTCCTTTGTGTTCAGTATGTACAGTATGTGTGTACAATGTGTGTATGTATGTGTGTCCTTTGTGTTCAGTATGTACAGTGTGTGTGTACAATGTGTGTATGTATGTGTGTCCTTTGTGTTCAGTATGTACAGTATGTGTGTACAATGTGTGTATGTATGTGTGTCCTTTGTGTTCAGTATGTACAGTATGTGTGTACAATGTGTGTGTATGTGTGTCCTTTGTGTTCAGTATGTACAGTATGTGTGTACAATGTGTGTATGTATGTGTGTCCTTTGTGTTCAGTATGTACAGTATGTGTGTACAATGTGTGTATGTATGTGTGTCCTTTGTGTTCAGTATGTACAGTATGTGTGTACAATGTGTGTATGTATGTGTGTCCTTTGTGTTCAGTATGTACAGTATGTGTGTACAATGTGTGTGTATGTGTGTCCTTTGTGTTCAGTATGTACAGTGTGTGTGTACAATGTGTGTATGTATGTGTGTCCTTTGTGTTCAGTATGTACAGTATGTGTGTACAATGTGTGTATGTATGTGTGTCCTTTGTGTTCAGTATGTACAGTATGTGTGTACAATGTGTGTATGTATGTGTGTCCTTTGTGTTCAGTATGTACAGTATGTGTGTACAATGTGTGTGTATGTGTGTCCTTTGTGTTCAGTATGTACAGTATGTGTGTACAATGTGTATGTATGTGTGTCCTTTGTGTTCAGTATGTACAGTGTGTGTGTGTGTGTGTTGCACATATAGTGACAGGCAGCACAGTAACTGCAACTCGCCTTTATTTTCAGGAATTATAATCTTTTGTAGGAGCGACACATATCAGAGCACTGACTAATGTAGAAAGGACATGTACAAAAAACACCACATAAAAGAGGAGCGAGGGCCCTGTCCAGAAGAGCTGACAATCTGAGGAAACGGAAACAATAATGCTAAAAACTGTTTTTACTGCTTCACTAGATACATACAAGGGTGTAGAATGAGGTTCCCAATGTACAGGTGAGGTTCTGTATCATCACAAGGTGGAGCAGAGGGGTTTTTTTTTAAAAAAGAGCCGTTTTTTGAGCCGAAAGAGCCGATTCTTTTTGGTGAGCCGAGCCGAATGAGCCGGCTCATCAAAAAGAGCCGGACTGCCCATCACTAGTGGTTAGAGTCTAGTGCAGCTGAACTTGTATGGTGGTGGGCACTGTCCATGACACCAGCCTGGGGGTGGACCTTAGTGGGTGAGGTGTCTGAGGTGAGTGGGCGGGAAGCCAGTTACTTCCAGTCAGAGCCGGTTATCTCCAGTCAGGGCAAGTCAAAAGAGACAGTTGGTAGAGTCAGTCGAGTCGAGTGAAGTGAGAGAGATCCAGTGTGAGGGTCGGAGGTGAGGCGAGACAGAAAGGGGGCGGAGGGACCAGTTCGGTTCAACCCAGAAGAAGCAACCCAGATACCGGAGTCCGAGTCTGCATGGGTTCAGTCAGGCCCAGCAGAAAAGATCGGAGAGCGAAGGGGACTTCAGTCTCTTCGCGCAGAAACACTTGTAGCACCGCCATTAATAGAGCCAGGGACCACAGCGGAGTTAGTGGTACCCAGGAGAACGGTTCTCATCACCTGCTATACAAGTAAGAGATAAAGGAGAGGTCAGGGCTAGGTTTTAGACAGCCCAGGGCTTAAACAAACATACAGTAACAAGGAGGCCTCATAACTAGAGTTGAGCGGATCGGCTATAAATCAGAGAGAAAAGAGGAGAGGAGAGGAGAGGAGAGAAAAAAAAAAAATATAGAAATAAAAAAAATAATAATAAAAAAAAACGGATCCAGATCGTGCACCCCGGAACCCGGGTACTGGTCGGACTCTGATCGGAACCTCGAACTGTGCGGATCCGAATTTTTCAGATCCGGGTCCGCTCAACACTACTCATAACTCACAAATGTGGAAAACCTACCTGCCACCTGACCACCCGGATTGTACCCAGGACTTAACTTTGCCAACAACATCAGTAAAGGTACAGAAAGAAAGACCGTGTGTGTGTGTGTGAGATAGTTATTGTTATCAAAAGGTACAAATCTCACTATGGACTTCGTTTGTCTGAACATGGGGAGCTGCACATCAGTGGCCTTAAAGAAACCGGTATAAAGACTCGTGTGGTAAGCTGCCTCCCTGTGTGTAAAATCTTGATCCTTCCCAAAGGCCCCGGGGACATCGCTACATCTACGGGGAGCGTGATAAACTAGCTGCTTTATCATCACCCGGAGGTCTGCAAGCAGCACCGGTAATATTACCGGGAACCGTAGGTGGCGTCACAAGACACTTATTTTATTTTTACTATTTTTTTCAGACTTCTTTTAACTGTCACCAGGGTCATGGGACCGGGCACAGCCACCTGTGACAATCCCCTGAAAACTAAAAGCCGGGGACCGGGTACCCTACGGCCCTGGGTCAGGCACTAGTAAGGAGTTTTACTTTAAATGCCACAGGAAAAAACATCGCTGGACAGATTACGCGCTGCCTCCTCGTATTCTACCTCATCAGGCCCTGGCAACAGCAAAAATACTTTGTGCCCAACACAGATTTCCTTAAGACTTCTGTATTTGTATGACTATTTCTTGTTTAATCAAAGACAATCCAGTAATAGATCAATATGTTATATCATATCTGTAGGTTGGAAAAAGAGCATTGAAATAAAATACATTAAAAAAAATACAAAGACTAAAAGGTGGCCCCCATTGCACAAAGATATTGGGAAGGCAGTAACGAAAGAACATTAGGTTCTCTGCATCCTTTATAGCCTGTGATTAGTTAATAAATCGTTTTCAGCCATTTGCCTCTGTCCATAAGCAGCAGAAAAAAGTACAATGCATGTGGCTTATCCTTCACCTTAGCCAAGTATAACAGGCTAGAGATAATGTGAGCAGTGTCATGAGATTCACAAGGCGAGCCTATAAATAGATCTCCACGAAGCAGCCATCACAAATAATCTCTGCAAACTACTCAAAAAGGATTCATGTATATTTCATCCATTACCTGGTGATCTCAAATCAACTGGATTCCAATCCTTTAGAACAAGTTTACACCAGAGGATTATTAGGAACCAGTGTTCATAGGAATTATTGCTGATCATTGGGAAGTGTAAACAGGCTGCAGATCCCCCGAAAGACAACAAAAAAAAAAAAAAAAAGCTTGTTGGGTGAAAATTTTTAATCTGGCTTAAAATTGAATATTCTCAGCAACACATCCTATGTAAACAGGACATGCACTGCTGAGAATAACGAGTATGTGCACTGAACAATCTACGATCTGTGAACATCAGAGGTGTACGCAGCCTGTCTGAATGTCTATTAAATAGCTGACAATCGGCAAATATATAGATGGACGCCTTGTGTCAATACTCCATTAGAGGAGTAACAGAATCAAACTAAAACATTAAAAGTATACACACCAGGAATAGACTAATCCCACCAAATACTATTTAAGGAGTAGAAACCAAGTGGTGTGTCGAAAGGGGGGGGGGGATAAAATCTTATGCAGAATAAAGTAGATGACCGAGTTTATGGACAGTTATAAATGCCAAATGGGGGGCACAATCACCTATCCACTATAGGGACAACCACTTCTCAATCTGAGTGTTTACCGCAAAAAAAAAACAAAAAAATTAACCACAAGAAAACCCACATATGCTCATATGCTCTGATACCGCTGTTGTTCCAGCACTTGCACTCCTGGGGCTCATGCGCAGGCCTTGCATGACGTAACTGTAACAACTTCCTGTGAGCGAGTGCCAACACTGCTGGAGCAGCGACGGCAATAATTCTAAGTGTTTATTTAATGTGGGGGGCAAACATCCAGATTGAGAAGGAGGTTGTCCAAGTAGAGGACAATGCCTTTAAAATAAAAAGCCAGTGTATACACTGTCACATACTGGCTGCATCCAGCTTTTACCATTTCATCAGCGTGGATGTCCGCTCTGATCGAATATGGATAAGTTGCAGCGGACGAGTGGCAGGAAAACTGCTGCTGTTGGAGGGGAGTATACACAGTTTGGTTTTAAGTTAGGTACTGAATTGATTAAGCTGGAGTTGTTAGGTATGGGCCAACTCTTTTAAAAGGGAACCAATCACCAGGATTTTCGTAGATAACCTAAAGCCAGTGCTATACTGGCACTATCGGGCTGCTTATCTACATACTTGTAGTGGTCAGTTCGGATGTTTAGGTTTTGAAATCCAAGAAAGTGAAGTTTGTAGAATGAGCAGCTTCTTGAGTGACAGTTGCACTGGAGCAGATCATATATTCATAGTTATCTCCTCCCTCTGTTAGAATTAGCATAAGAATTATACAAACGAATCACTGTCTAGCAGGACCTGTGGTGAGGTCATACCCATGTGACCAGAAGGGGCGGGGCCTCAGCCACCAAAGCTATATACCAGGTACATGGGTATGACCTCACCACAGGTCCTGCTAGACACAGCAAGTCGTTTGTGTAATGCTTATGCCAATTCTAACAAAGGAAGGAGATACCGTATTTTTTGCTTTAGAAGACGCACCTGATTATAAGACGCACCCCCAAATTTGGTGAAGGAATAGAGAATTTTTTAATAAATGGGGTCCGTCTTATAATGCCAGTGTCCGTCTAACAAATAATATAGGGTATATGTCCCTCATAGCCCCCTCATCCTAAAATTAGCCACCTTAATCTGGATATGGCCACCTTATATTGAACACGTCCCCCAGTAAGGCGCGCAGGCCCACTGTTTGCAGGCGCACAGGCCCACTGTTTGCAGGCGCACAGGCCCACTGTTTGCAGGCGCACAGGCCCACTGTTTGCAGGCGCACAGGCCCACTGTTTGCAGGCGCACAGGCCCACTGTTTGCAGGCGCACAGGCCCACTGTTTGCAGGCGCACAGGCCCACTGTTAGATATCGCCCCCATGTTGCTGCTTTTAGTAAAATAAACTCCTTACCTTCTGCAGCAGTGTCCTGTCTGGTGTCACCCTCCTCGGGGTTGAGCTCCTCCAGTGTCTCCTGCACTTCCTACTACCTGGTTCTCGGTGCGGTCATGTGATCGGGACAGCAGAGAGAGAAATCTCTGCGTGCAAGATCACAGCAGCAGGAGGGAGACCGGGCAGACACGCTGGAGGAGGTGAGTAAAGAGTTTATTATTTTACTATGGGCAGCAGCATGGGGGCCATAGCTAACACAGGGGGAGGCGGCATGTGCGATCAAAGGTAAGCACAGGCAGATAATATGCACAGCTCCC
This sequence comes from Anomaloglossus baeobatrachus, assembly GCF_048569485.1. Classification (NCBI taxonomy): domain Eukaryota; kingdom Metazoa; phylum Chordata; class Amphibia; order Anura; family Aromobatidae; genus Anomaloglossus; species Anomaloglossus baeobatrachus. The sequence continues at coordinate 487,100,962 of NC_134355.1, forward strand.
CCAGCCCATCGCCGCGGTGCAGTTTCAGCACCATGGTGGTGGACAGCGGCTGTGCATATTATATGAGCGGGTGCAGGAGATCAAAGGCTGCCGCCCGCAGCTTCACAAGCCTCTATCAACCCCCCCAGCACTACTCCAGAGCGGCCTCCACCTCCCCTGGACCCTGCAGTATATAATCTGTATATTCGGTTTATAAGACGCACCCCCTACTTTCCCCCAAAATTTGGGGGAACAAAAGTGCGTCTTATAAAGCGAAAAATATGGTAACTATGAATATATTCGCTACTCCAGTGCAACTGTCACTCAAGAAGCTGCTCATTTTACAAACTTCACTTTCTTGGATTTCAAAACCTAAACACCTGAGCTGACCACTAATGGTATGTATAGAATCAGCCTGATAAAACCAGTGCTATCCTGGCACTATGTTATATACGAAAATCCTGGTGATTGGTTCCCTTTAAAGTGTGTGTCTCAAGATTTGAAGTTATCCCCTTATCAGGAGGATGTCAGGCATGCACCTCAAGGTTCCATTAATTTTCAGTGGGACTGCCGAAAATAGGAGAGCACAGTGCTTTGCTAACTGAAGCAGTCAAAGTTAAAAAGAATGGAGCCTTGGGGGTGGATGCTCAACCGCCTCAGAGCGGTGTACACATACTATGTCATCCTCACATAGGGCAGGAGAGACTGATAACATACGCTTTTAGCTCTCCCTAATGGCTTTCTATCTACGCAGGGGACAAGTCAGAGCTGGTAGGATGCGTTCAGAAGAGAGTAGACTTTGATCAGGCATATGGCACTTGCTGTGAACACCATTATAGTTGGCACCTAAACAATATTTTCTTAAGTGTGGCAGATTACTCATATGCGCCGTTGTGCAAAAAAGCTTTTTCAGCAAAAAAAGGGATGTATTTCAATATAGTAAATCATCTTCAGTGTATTATGTACTGACTGATGATCATCATTCAGCATCTCTCTGCTATCGTGTCTCCTGTACAGCTGAACGCCAGTTTCCATGTCTTATCACATTATGTCACATCCCTCAGGGACAGCAAAACAATCAGGGAGATAATTCCAGGTATCAACAGAAAACTAAGCTGTTAATCAGGGCATCTTGCAATATTCCTTGGAGGAGCACGGCTTGTGCTGTTCACATGCTTTACTTACGTTGTCTATTACTGGACTCTTTATCCGGCTTCAGATCTACGCTCTCCTGTTCCTCCATGGAGAGGTCAGGGTATGAGGTAGTAGATTTATGCTTTGTGCTCCGGGCCTGGTTTTCAGACTGTGCTACTGACTGCTTGTTCGTTTCCATTTCTTTTCTTATGGGTTTGGAATCCTTACTTTGCGATACAGCAGCAGAAAGGGACACATTTGGCGGTGCCACCACTTTATCGTACATATAGAGATAGTAACTGGAAAGAAAAGGGGAAAAAAAAAAAGTAAATAAATTCAGAAAAATCTGATAGCTATATATTTGCATACATTTATACATATACACTTAAGATTAAGATCACTTGTTGTCAATAATTAGACAAGGTCGTAAAAGTGAACCTGTCAGGTGAAATCTGCACCTAGAACCACGAAAAGTTCTGGATGCATATTGCTAATCCCTGCCTAACTGTCCCTGTATCAAGTAGCATAGATAAAGAGATCTATAGAATAAGTATTTCTAAAGATTCTTTATAATATGCATATGAGGCCAGAGACTAGTACCAAGGGCGTTACTTCCCTTGGCTAGTCAGCCCCCTTAGCATGCCCACATGGACGTGCTAACATGCTAATGAATGCGCAGCATCAGAAGCACGGTCGGGCTCACCTCTGCTGCCACTGTTGGTTTTCGGCTCAGTGTGCACGATAGGGGACGTCCCCGGAGGACGTCCGGTCATGCGCACTACACCAGTTTGAAGCCGGGACGCGTACACCCGGCTTCATAGGACGCATGACTGAAAGTCCAGGACTTCTGATCATGCGCAATGAGCCGAAATCCAGCTTCTGGCGCGGTAGCAGCAGAGCCCGGTGAGATCGACTATATCTCTGACGCTACACATTCATTAGAATGTTAGCACGCCCACAGGGGTGTACTTACATGCTAAGGGGGCTAACTAGCCAAGGGAACTAACGCCCTTGTCACTAGTCCCTGGCCTCATTAGCATATGATAAAATATCTTTAGAAATATTTTTTTTTTTTTAAAGATCTCTATCTATGCCAGTGTATACAGGGACTGTTAGGCACGGTTTAGCAATATGCACCCAGAACTGCTCGTGGTTCTGGGTGCATATTGCATCTGACAGGTTCCCTTTAAAAAGAACCAGTCATTAGGTTAAAAGTGACTAGTTTTTCTTCTTATTTCATTCCCATAGAGTACAGTATGTTTTTTTTCTTACTTTCAAAAGAAAAAAAAAATTATGGCCTTTACCAAAAGGGTGTGGCTCACAGGACCCTATGGGGATGTCTTTAGGCTGCTCTGCATTTATTACCTTGTGAGATACACCATGCTTTAAATACCATAGAAATTGGCACAATAAAAACATTCATCTCAAGATCTGTCAACACATCAAAAGTGGCCAGTTTTTCCCCTATCTCTCAAGCATATTTATTTTTTTTAAACCCACCACTATTCCTGAGATTGAGCTTATTTTTTATTTTTTTTTCTTTCTTTAAATTAAAAAAGCCATATGGTTTTAGATACATGGCCTTTTTATTTAGTTTATTTTATCTTCAGGCTGCTCTGCATAATTACCATATTCTGAGCACTGACCCATTGGTAAAAACCATCCAACCAATATTTTCACCCACTAACAGCAAGCAGAGATCCTGAATGAATAGAAATGCTGAGATTAGAAAGTTGTGTGCAATTAGTAAAACCCCATAATGAACTAAACAACTTCCTTTTGGAGGAAATATGGCTCACGATTCACATGACTACGCTCCGATACGTTTACAAGGACATAAATGAAATAACATCTTTGTTTTCCCTTCACTATTGATGAAGAATATCTGTTCAATCATCGGCATTCACTGCCTTTCAAAGTGTAATTCAATTCAGACTTCATTTAATCCATTAATATTTATACTATGCATTTGTCTCACTGCGGGTAGCCAGCATGGAAAGTTAACCCATACAGGCTGGATGGGAGGATGCATAGGCCTAAGATTCAAGACAAATCGCCAAATTTTCTTCTTGTAACCAAAATAATGGGGGATCAGTCTCTAACAAAATAGCAATTTTCCATCTCTCGTACTAAAAAAGCATTTTTTTTGAAGACTGCAAAATATGATTGTGTGTGTGTGTGTGTGTGTGTGTGTGTGTGTGTGTGTGTATGTATGTATGTATGTATGTGTGTGTGCATACTGCATAACATATATATTATATCACATGACACATTATGCACACACATATATATTATATATACACACACACACACACATACAAATATATATATATTAGTGTGCGTGTGTGTAATATATATATATGCATGTCTATATATTATATATATAAAATTGTGTGTGTGTATATATATATATATATATATGTGTGTGTGCATAATTATGTGTGTCATGTGATATAATATATATGTTATGCAGTATGCACACACACATACATACATACATACACACACACACACAATCATATTTTGCAGTCTTCAAAAAAAAAATGCTTATATATATATATATATATATATATATATATATATATATATATATATATATATATATATATATATATATATATATATATATATATATATATATATACACACACACACACATACACACACACATACACACACACACACACACACACACTTTTTATCTCAAATGAAAGCTAGCAAACAATAAGAAAGGGGCAAAATGAAGGAAAGGAAGATATAGAAAATGTAGAACACATGAAAAAGAGTAGAAGAGAATGAAAACTGAAAAAAAGAGCGATAAAAGAAAAAAGAATGTGAAAGAGGAAAGGAAAATAAGATCACTAAGGCTACTTTCACACATCCGGCTTGAGCCCTGCGGCTCAATCCGGCTGTGCAAGCTATGCAACGGATGCGGTGAAAACACCGCATCCTTTGCATAAGTTTTTCCCATGCGGCCCGCCCGGTTTTTGCCGCTTGCGGCATGCTACTGAGCATGCGCAGTGGCAAAAACCGCATGCGGCGGCCGAATGCGGTATTTGCCGCATCGCGCCGCATCCGGCCGCCATAGGCATGCATTGAGAGATGCGCCGCATCGGCCGAATGCGTCGCGATGCGGTTTTTTTTGCCGCACGAAAAAACGTGCCAGGCAACGTTCCATCCGGCCGCCGCATCGGCTAAATCTGCCGCATGCGGCAAAAACCGGATGGAACGCAAGGCCATGCGGCACAATGCGGCACTAATTAAAGTCTATGCAGGAAAATCGCAACCGGCAGCAAAAAAAACCGGTTGCGATTTTCCTGCAAAGTGCCGGATTGTGCCGCAGAAGAAAAACCGGAGGTGTGAAAGTACCCTAAAAAGGAAAGAAAAAAAAGTAGGGGGAAAAGAACAAGATGGAAAACTCTACATGTGTAAGAAGTGGCATTTCAGACCAGACTGAGCAGCTCAGGAAGGATGGCTTTCATCAGCCGCCTCGGATACATCAGTGACATATTGTTGGCAGATCACAAGCTCGGACCTGCATTGATTCAGAAATCAAAGAGGCCTTGACCCTTCTATACCACTTTGGAGCCAAATTAAACATTTTGTCCATAGATATCTTTGACACATTTCCACCACTAAAGGCATAGATCTGAAAGGCAGAGCCACGATATTAGGGGGAACAAAAGGCAACAACCAGAGATTGTACGGTTACTCAAGAATTGTTTAACTTGTCTAAAACCTAAAAACTCCCAGATTTAATAAATCACTGTGCACAGGCACATGTAATGTCTGGAGAGGTACGACTAGCCAGTTGTCCAATTGTGTGACGACTGCAATGCCCCTGACTGACGTGCTGCTCGCTCCCTGCTGGTTGGATAATTTACATACTAACAAGTAGGTGTAATCATAGCACTTCGAAGTGTCATGGCGAGATGGATAACTTTGGGAGTCATGAAAAAAAATCCTTAATAGTATTGTTCCTGCAAACAATAGGCCAGTGAAAATAAGGTTTGTCTATTGTGAAATATTCCCAACCGAATACATGCAGAGGGCCCCATATCTAATCATTGAGAAAGCTACAGTTGGGCTATATACATTCACATAAATATATTCGTGTTCAATTTACAGTGTCCTATCAACTAACATCGGCATACAGGCTGTCTGCAAACAGCACCTAATCCTCTCCTAAATAAGCACATCAATAATGCAGAACTACTAATCAAGTTTAAGTTAATGTAAAGAGCCTGTTTTATGAGTTAATGTGTTAGGGACATGATTGTGGCCCTTCCCCTGCACTTGTTAGTCCAGCTGTATCATACATTGGTTGCCGGAGGAGGAGCATGAGACTAGTCAGGGGACAGCTGCTTTTCTATAGGTCTGGTCACATGCTCAGCCAATAGCCGTCATATTGTAGACAGGAGGGCAGGACAGTCTGTGAAAAAGGCTGTACTACCACGCAACACATACATTAGTCAGTGCCACAAAATAATGTTGTCCAAACATGAAAAGAAAAAAAAAAAAAAAGTGAGAAGACCCCTTTAAGCCATGTCATTTTACAAACATGCCAGACTGACAAGGACTCCAAACCTTTATTGGCTTAATTGAATAGGATGTGCATGAGACGGCGCTGCAGACAGTGATTGAGTAGCAGCCGCTCTGTCTATCAGCTCTGACAGGGCTCGGTTTAGCTCCCTAATGAATTTTAATGCTTGATCTAAATATTGTAGAAAGAGGAGAGATTAACAGAGCAAGCACAGCAGTTACAAAATGAAGGTGTGATGTCAGCGTATAATGAAGTTCAGACACTTGTCACATCCCTTACCATTTTAAATTAATGTGGTGTAACCCTTCCAAGTTGTTTCGCAGGAAAACCACTGGACTGAAGGCCGCTGTACAGCATTAGCCAAAATGCCCTGACACTGAACGCCGAGGTTTCTGCTGGACAACCAGAACGGCAAGAACTATATAGTGGAGGTGTGTCGCTCACCTGTAGCGGTCGCCTCAGGGACGTCACTCCAACTTGTAGGAGGCCACAGGGGCTCCACTTGACTACCGCTGGCAACAGGTGCGTCCAGTTATTTACCTCTGCGTCGTTACGCCACACTCGGTTTGCGGTCAGGGCTAGGGGTGACCGCCACTGGCTGATGGAATCTGCAGTCGGATGGTGTGGCCTTCCGAGAGTGAGACGGGCCTCAGGGGCTCTGGTGTAGAACGACAGGTCGCAGAATAATTCAGTCTCAGTCTAAAGTGCCTTGCAACTGCTTTTTACTCACTTTCACGTGCTTCAAGTGGTACCCGAGCGATGCTGAGATACACCAAGAGAGAACCTGCATGCTGATATAGGGGTAACTGTTGGCTCGCCTTCCTAGCACTTCTTGTTTCGGACTTAAAGTACCATGGGATTCATCCATGGAAGTTGCAACTGCCTTTTCTCCCCTTTCTGGCCCGTTTGCTGGCAGCGTGGACCAAGGTGGATAGCTTCAGGCTCAATCCCTCATTGCTGCTGATGCTCAGACTCTGTGTTGCGTGGTGTGGGAGTTGTTGTCCACCCCACCGGCAGGTTTAGCAGACCCCTAAATGGATGTCTGGCTTTAGGGACCTGTTCCCCGTGCGTGCCTAGCCATCCAGAAGTCTCCGTACACGACCAGCTGAATTCTCTTCCTAAGCGTCTTTCTGTCCAACTTCTGGTGGCCGTTCTCCCCCGCCAACAGCCACTACACGTGCAGGGTCTAACTAGTGTCCACCCTCCTGCGTCTCCACTTCAGACTCTGCTTGCTCCTCTCCTACTCCTTTCTCTGACTGACTGCCACCTAGTTTCCAGCCTCTCTACCGCACCCCTTGATTGGATGTGGAGGCCACACCCCCTCCTGGGTCTGCCCAGGGGTCCCCTCAATGGTGTGTGTGAGACCAGGTCACTATGTGCCTGTGCTTAAACACCCTATTCAGCCTTTAGGATTACCTGTTTGCACTCACCCAGCATGGGTGCAGTACTCAGTGGCGCCTGACCAGGTCAGGGGCACCACAGAGGCACATTCACAACTAAGTGCACCTCGACTTTGGCACCAACGTCCTTCTGGTTTTAGGCTAAATGGCCCAATAGCCACAATGCCATCCTGTGCAGACCCAATCTGTTTATAGACTTGATTGTATTTATGTGGCTGCTCACGTAGTTTGTATGTTAAGAGGAGGAGTGGTCCACACCTCAGGAACAGAGATGTGTAATTACCAATGGTGACCTGCTCAACCATCCTTGGCTTCACATATCCGGAAAATGGTGTCCCCTGGGTAATCCACGTGGGCCTCATTATTTTAGTCCATGGGAGCTGTGATCTGCTAAGGTGTTAACACAATCCAGAGAGCAAAAGGCATGGTAGTCTTCGCTCTGAAATGCTGGGGTAAAATTAGGGGCACTTATCCCAGAAAGGGTAGTCCTGGGACCTATCAAATCTATGAAGTCTACACCCATCAGATAATCATAGCATATTTTCCCAATTTTATCCATTCATCCAGTCAGAAGCTGTGGTTACACCAGACTGGAACAGGACTGGGAAGAGCAAAAGTTGGAGCCTGGTAGGTATTTTACTAGGGGCAGGGGACATGCACTAGTCATACCAGTCCAGTGGTGAAAATGGGGGAGAAAAGAAAAAAAAAAAAAACCAAACCCGCAACATTAGGTACTAGATGCATTTTATGAATCTTAACTTGGACAAAATGTGTAGCAAATAATGTGCAAATACAAAATAAGGGGCAAAATAATCCAGTAAACTGGAGAAACACCAATGATGAATTGGGTCCATTGTGTATAATACAGACCTCCTATTGTTGGCATACAAACAAATGCAAGTGTGAAAATCTCTACAAATAATGCATTTACATCTGGTCTAAGAGATAGTTATGCTATTCTGTAGTATATTGAAGGGTTTCAAAAGTGAAACTACGGAGGCATCACACACATAGTATGTAACTAATTATTTCTTAACGTTGGATACGCAGAATAGCCTTACCCACAGTGATTGCCTGTAATTTGTACATAATGAGTGTGTGTAGCATTGTGTTTAAAAAAAATAAAAATAGCTTTTGCTAGACAATATCTTGTATTCCGACCTTGCAAAGACAGACGTCAGAGAAGGAACATTAGACCAAGAAAGCTGAAAGGCAGAATCTCCCAGGACCGTGCCGATGTGGGACTCCCACGTGTTATATCACCATGGGTCGTCCATGCAATATTCTGCTTGCTGAGAATCATAGTTGTAGGATAAAAGGTAATGAGCAGAGAGTAGGTGAGCTCAAACCCCGCAGACCGAATTTACAATGCCCACCTTATGGCCAAGGGAGAGACTAAAGCTTATGATCATTATTTCACCACACTTGTTTATGCAGCCTTTACCTTGGATGCAGCAAATGTGGTCGGCTGGCGCCATCATCTTCCTGCTTGATGACTGGGTACCAAGAAGGCAATTCCAAGGTCTGTACATGTTCAGTCTAAGAAAAAAAAGACAGAAAATGTTAAGTATCTTCAGCCAACAGAATACAAACAAGTCAACTCATGGAGGTTTTACAGAGACTCACAGTTATCAGTTTCCATCACCAAAGTCACATAAAACACACACACACACACACACACACACACACACCTGTCACGTGCCTCAAGCTAGTCTGTTCTGTGTGCTACAGTGTCCTGTACTCTGAGGTGTTAGGTCAATGGCACATCATTTTGGACTAGATCAGAACCTCAATTTGCAGACAGTGTTTCGGGATGATACCATACTTTACACTGACGAGGGACAACCACCCTGAAACACCGTGCCTGCAAATTGAGGTTCTGATCTGGCATAAATCCTAAGTCATACTCGGAGGGTCACTTTGACTTCTAGCATTGCTACCTCCAATAGGTGGCACCAGAGTTAGTCTTCTTCCTCCCTGAAGAGACTATTTGTTTTTTATGAACACCTCTCCTACGAGCAGTATGTCCAAGAAGAGTATATTCTGGTGATTATCACTATTACAGGCAGTGCCAGTGCTTCTTCAGTTTGGACCATGGAGTTTTAGAGTGTGCCCACATGGTTGTAAGAAATTAAACTCCGCCTATAAACAAATTGTGCGCCCTCTGCAGTCTGTACAGGTCAATGTAATACTCAGACAAGTCCCAAGTCCAAGGACATCTTTGCAACTTGTTGCTTCACCATTTTAGAGCTGCAATTTTGCAGTATATATATATAACCGCCAAATCAGAAAGCTTGCACGCAAATTTCATGGAAAGATAGTTGTGTGCAACTTGTGATGAGACACAGAAAAATTAGAAACATGTGCGACTGCCGATAGTGTCGCGACTTACTGCAATTAATTAGATGCGTTGTCACCATGACACAATTTCACTGTTGCTGAGTAACTGCTGTAGGGGTGGATTCACACGCAGCAGATAATAGGTTGGCTGCAGAAATTTGTACTAAGTCAAACCCAAATTAATTCATCGGATTTTCAGTTGCAGAAATTTCTGAAACAAAACTATCCCATGTGACATTACCCTAAAGTGGACTTCTGACCAGGCACAGCGCTAGCATCTTGGTATATAAACATGATGCAAGGGAACATGCTCGTTCGCAATGCAAGTTTTGACATATTGGCCAATTACACGTAGAGGAATCTTGCTTACTTAAATCTCCTTGTAAACAATTTACTAAAGGGTAATACAATACAATACAATGCAAAGGAATGGCACATATCTAGGGCATACCATCACTTTAGGCTTAGCAGAGGGTCAATGTTTGGGAATATAGGAGCTGCACTATAGCTCCATGCCACTAAAGGACACACTGCAGTCTCCTGTACCTAGGTGGGTGCAGCCACACTGTCAATGGCAAAAAAAAAATGTTTTCATTCTCAGGATGGGTGGGGTTTGCAGAAATTAGACCACCACTAGAAGTAATACGCTATCGCTTCATAAGCTAGGAATACCCCTTTCAGATACATCTGTGGCTCCTGTACTTCGTGCAACCACGCCTGCAGTATGGCTGCCATTCATCCATGATATGAGCTAACATCTTCAGCTGCAAATTTTGCAACAAATTCAAGCAGAATCTGTAACATTTCGAAGGGCAAAATAATCTGTGAAAATCACTCAGAACATACCAGGTATGATGTAAAGTTATAGAGCCGCAGGGACCCAGAGATCAGGCTGCAATATGTTCTAGCATTCGCCCACTCGTCCGATAAAGTGCACTGCAGAACATAACTCCAATGTAGCCTTTATATGGTCACCTGCCCATATGGTAGGTAGATTACATTTCTGTATCAAAGCTAAAATGTAACCTAATAACAGAGCTTAAATATCATGGTAAATGGCAGTAACTGCTTAGGGGGAGTCTAGTCTGTATCATTAGGAGAATGCAGCGCTGAATATTGCTGAGGACACTTCATATCTGATTTTATCAGCCTAGTTCAAACAATGAATAAAACATGGAAGAAATCTCATGGAGAGAATAATTGCTATTAATCCCAAGAGGGTTAGGAATTTTTGAAAATCACTCTTACAAACACTGCATTTTGTGTGTATTACTGCAATAGTCGGATTAGATGCTCAGAAGCTCTACACTGGAAGAGAGACTATTCCAGCCATTGATGCTAGGACGTGTTCTTTAGAAAACACCACTTATTGAAATAATGATTTTGTAGATTTACTGCTAATTAATTATATCATGTATATTATAAGGTATTCTGCGCATTGTGAAGGTTATTCTCTGTAGAACAACCAAACTCTCCGGTCTGGCACCTCCTCTCTGCTGCGATTGCCGTCGTCCTTCTACCCAGCCCAGTATGGATGACGTGTCCTATATCATCCACACAGGCCAACATTGTGGCCCTGCACAAGCGCACTTTGATCTGCCCTGCTCAGGTAATAGCTGAAGGGAAAATGTGCAATAGGGTCTTACCCAATGGACATAAGAGTAATGAGGGAATGTGCTCACCTTATGGATTTGTGTGTCACACAACCAGCATTAAAGCATGTAGTCAACTGCTGCAGAGTCCACATGCTAAAAAAGCCGAAGCAGATCAGGAGCAAAGTAGATGTAAAACTGTTACTGCGCTACTGAAGATATGAAAAATGCAGGAAAGTTGAATGAAGGTGGCTTTATTCAACGCGTTTCAAAGTGTCTCCCCAATTCATCAGGAAATCAGTGAATTTCCTGATGAAGTGGGGTGACACTTCGAAATGCGTTGAATAAAACCACCTTCATTCAACTTTACTGGATTTAGGTCATATCTTCAGCAGCGCAGGAACAGTTCGACATCTACCTTGCTCCTGATCTGCTTAGCTAATGATTGCTGCATCCAGTTACCGGCTTCAATGTTATCCTCCTGTAGACTGTGGCGGTCACCAAGCCATCTCTCCCAACTTCACACACAAGAACATTCAGCTTGGCCAATAAATCATGTGCTTTATTGGGGAAAGTAAAGAAAGCCGCTGCCAGACCGCAGCAGGGAACGTTTAAATTCAGGTTTGACTGATTCTCCAATACGTATGGGGACCTCTAGACCAGCACAGAACACTACAGCAGTGGGAGGATTTACTGCATCCGGTGATTAATGCCTCTTATGGGTTTGATACCGACATTTCCCCATGTAGCCAATTGTCCTCCAATCCTGAAAACTTAAAAAAGGTGTCCACTTGGAATAACAGACAATGTAATTTTTATATGGGATAGTAATATAAGAGGCTCCTAGACTACTTGTCACCACTGCCAGACACCTTCTTAGCTGCTGAAGTGTCCTATATAAAATCCAACAAAAAAAAAAAAAAAACATTCCAGACCACCAACGGTCCAGCCATTTTGGTCTAGTATCTCCCGACGGCCACATTATTTTTCACACTGATCAGTAGTAGCCTCTCCGTATTCCACCAATAGAGCCTTCCCCCTCCTATCTGGAACACTAGCATTTACAGAAGTCAAAAAACCTCTTCACCCCCTGGCGATTTTCAGTTTTGCCCTCCCCTTCTTCCAAGAGACTTAACTTATTTTTTTTTATCAATATACCCATACGAGGGCTTGTTTCTTGTACTTTTGAACCACACCATTCATTTTGCCCCATATTGTACTGTAAAACAAAAATTCTAAGTGCAGTGAAATTTCACAACTATTTTTTTTTTCTGGGGGGGGGGGGGGGGGGGGGGAAGGGAGTGATTTACCATATGCACAATAACGCAAAACTGGCCTAGCAATAAGATTCCACATGTCAGTACCAGTTTGCAGATACCACATGTATTGTTTTACTTTTATCTAAGTGGTGAAAAAAAAAACATTTCAGAAGTTTGAAGAAGAAAAAAAAATGAATAAAAAAAAAAAAAATACGCTTTTGTCACCATAATTTCATCAGAGCAAAACCAACCTCAGTCCCAACATATCAGAAAACCATATTGAAATGCAAAAAAAAAAAAAGGCAGGGTTTTGTTTTTGCCATTTGTGACCAACTTTATAGCCAATTTCTATCACTATCAACGGCTACAGCCATCTTCACTTAATGGCAAAAAATAGTAAAATCAGATATTCTACAGGCTATTAAGTAGTGTGTAACCTGCACTCAGTGCTCACTGCTAACATCTTGCAGCAGGGATACCTACAGGAGATCTGGATTAGAAGAAGGGTTTATACAGCCGCCTGAGATGGGCTGCAAGCACTAGTCACAGGAGAAACCTACTCACAAGCACGGGCATCCCATCTATAGGCTTCGGATACAGGTGCTCAAGTCACTCCAATACACTAAGGTATACAAACCATTGATCATGGTATGATGCACAGAAAAGAAAGATCTGGTGCACAAGTCCTAACAATGGCTCATCGTGCCAGCTAGCATGCCACCGATGACTTCCAGTCTTCATATTTAGTCTGCTTTTCTAGTGGCCTCCATCTCTGAGGCAATGTTCATTACAGCAGACCAGTGAATGTGTGCTCTGACAGATGATATCCATAGGCCTTCCAGGGAGTTATACATCTCTGAATAAGAGAAGACCATAGCAACTAATCTTTGGTCTCATTCACAATGGGTGATGGTGACATAGCGGAGGCAGCAATTGGGACATAAAGGTTTCGGGAATACCGGCTGCTCGGGGCGATCATTGAGAATATAGAGAAAAATCCAATCTGGCTATAAGTCTGCTCCAAAATAATTATATATTACACTACAACTGCAGTACAGGACGAGATAATACTAGTGAAGAAAGCCAATAATGACTGTACGGCCTGCAGTATCCAGCTTACTTTTACAACACTCTGCCCCCGCAGCAGGAGGCTTTTATCAAATAATATTCATCCTCTGAATATCATTGTTTTTTTCACAACCATCAAGTATAATAATAATGCTCAACAAAGACGGTACAAGTGCAGGTAATGATCACGTACAGACACCTGGGTATGAAGCCTGCTGTGTCCCATTATCATTTACTTTATTGGCACCTGCAAGTGGAAGCAACACAAGGGGCTCCTTATATAGCAGTAATGCCATGCACACACTGTATGGCTACCCATAGCTAGCACACGCTGCACTGACAAGGTGGATCTCCTAATGTATTATATTCCACACGTGAAAAGGAACCTTTCCCAATGCAGAGCTATAATGAAAAGTCATGATATGTAGCTGTATGTCTTATAGCTGCACGTGTTGGCCAAGGAACCCCACAAATGAAAAAAAAAAATAAAATAAAAAAGGGCATTATTTACAAGACATCAAACATGTAACCATATGAACAACTGTTATCAGAAGAAAAGAAAAAAAAAAAAAACATCACAATGAAATACACAAACAGTATTAGTATATAGAGGCATCACGGGGGGGAGGGGTGGTGGGGGAACACCTGAAAAATAAACACCCTGCAATTTCAATGTCTACCACAAGATGTCAGTATATAACCACAAGTGGCAAAAACCCCTCAAAATATTTTCATGTTGTCAATGAGAAAAATATAGTAAAGTAGAGCCACAGAGTTTAAAGGCACTGATTGGACCCCAAAGAGGCCATTCTCCTGATCTCCACTGTGGCAGCATCAATTCTACAGCAGCATCCGGATACATACTGCCCACGGCTATGGCAGCATGAATCCAACGGCAGCATCCGGATACATACTGCCCGCGGCTATGGCAGCATGAATCCAACGGCAGCATCCGGATACATACTGCCCGTGGCCATAGCAGCATGAATCCAGTGGCAGGATCCGGATACATACTGCCCGTGGCTATGGCAGCATGAATCCAGTGGCAGCATCCGGATACATACTGCCCGTGGCTATGGCAGCATGAATCCAGTGGCAGCATCCGGATACATACTGCCCGTGGCTATGGCAGCATGAATCCAGTGGCAGCATCCGGATACATACTGCCCGTGGCTATGGCAGCATGAATCCAATGGCAGCATCCGGATACATACTGCTTGTGGCTATGGCTGCATGAATCCAATGGCAGCATCCGGATACATACTGCTTGTGGCTATGGCTGCATGAATCCAATGGCAGCATCCGATACATGCTGCCCGTGCTTATGGCAGCATGAATCCAGTGGCAGCATCCGATACATGCTGCCCGTGGCTATGGTAGCATGAATCCAGTGGCAGGATCCGGATACATACTGCCTGTGGCTATGGCAGCATGAATCCAGTGGCAGGATCCGGATACATACTGCCTGTGGCTATGGTAGCATGAATCCAGTGGCAGGATCCGGATACATACTGCCTGTGGCTATGGCAGCATGAATCCAGTGGCAGGATCCGGATACATACTGCCTGTGGCTATGGCAGCATGAATCCAGTGGCAGGATCCGGATACATACTGCCTGTGGCTATGGCAGCATGAATCCAGTGTCATGTTCCCTTTAACGATAAGTCTCCAATTGATGTAAAATCCCAACTGTGTAGATCCAGCTGAACCAGGGCGATGGTCCTCTACCGTGTCTTCTTCACATGCCCATATAATGCTAATATGAAAGTGTGTCTAACAAAGGAATATATGTAATGGCTAGAGTACTTAAGGAGCTAACATATAACCTCAAACCCTTGTTTAAATGTACATTTTATTAATATTCATTAAAATCCCAAATTTACCACAAAAACACAAAAATTAAATACTGGATCAGGTAAACCTTGTAATTACTCAAATTATTTTTAGCCCTAATTTGAGTAATTACAAGGTTTACCTGATCCAGTATTTCATTTTTGAATTTTTGTGGTAAATTTGGGATTTTAAAGAATATTAATAAAACGTTCATTTAAACAAGGGTTTGAGCTTATATGTTAGCTTAATATGAAAGTGCACCAAAGAATCAATGTGACCTGGAGACATCAGATTTTGACAATAAGTAGACTACATTTTTACATTTGGATCCTATTGATGGAGTAAAAAAAAACCCCAAAACATTTACTTAAAATTCATAAATGACTAATTGTCTATATAAGACTTTGAGCATTGTCCAATATGGGGGACTACTGTCCTCAGAATGCAGACAAACGTATTAACGATCAGTGAAATTACTAATACTATCCCTCTCTGGTGTGCAGTGCCTGCATCCAAGATTTATTCTACACGGCCTCCCTGTAGGGTGTTACGACATTGCATCTGCTTCATACAATACCCTTATATATTAACCAACTGATATTTCTGCCATTCCCAAATATTAGTGATTGAAGTGGTCATGTGTTAAGCCTACAGTCAAATTATTCATGTTGACAAATGCTTAATCTCCAGCTCAGCGTACATGTATAATAAATGAAAGGCAGTCACATCCATATTTAATCACAGAAGATTTTAGTTGTGTCCCATTATTTCTCTACTAAACAGTCATTTTCAGCCAATAAATATTTGTACATTACCCCGGTCCACAGTGTAATCACATCTTTGTCGCAGAAAGAGAAAAGCCCTTTAATAGATTCATTGGGAATCGTTTCCACAAACAATACTTTCAGTAGCTAGATCAGACAATGGAGCACCTGCGACAGACATATCCATCATACTTACGGACGAAATCCTAAAGAGGCTGATAATTAGCACAACGAAGCTATTAATCTAGTGGCTCAGATGACAGGTAGACAAAAAAAAAAGTGTAGTAACTGAGGTCAAAGGGGGGGTAGTACATGGGCACGATGCCTCCGCTCACATGGAATAAGCCCACCAGAATATGAGCAAAGCTAAAACAAATCAGTACATAACCCCCCACAAAGCAACAACTTACACTACTTCACATGTAGATGGGTTTCTAAAACTGTGTCTGTGTGTGTGTGTGTGTGTGTGTGTGTGTGTGTGTGTGTGTGTGTGTGTGTGTGTGCGCGTGTGTGCGCGTGTGCGTGTGTGTGTGTGAAAATGTACAGAAAAATGCAGCCATGTGCATTACTTGGTAGGCCTCACGTAGACAGAGCAGGGACCATTGTGTGCATGCATGTCTGCGTGTGCCGTCATCTGGTCACTCCACGTGGCAGTAACAAGGGTACTCCTGTCCAGAGGAAACTCTTCTAAGACGTAACAATAGAGATGAGCAAAGCATTCCACAGGACCCTGGTCCAACTGCCACATTGATACTTCATGGCAGCTGGACCAGAGCCCTGCAAATGTCCAACTACCTGATTGCAGCCAGCTTATTGGGAGAGGTGCCGAAGATACCAAGCATGATCATTACAACCTAACCACCAGAAAGCCGACAGGTAGTAAAAAAGGTCAAGAAGCTGTATCTGTCTGCCACCGAGTACCATTGAGGTCCTGCAAATCACTGCACAACACTACATAATTTCTGATTAACACACGGGGTAGGCAACAGTTATATCTCTAGGGGAGACGAGACAAGATCATTGTCTCCATATGGATTTGTTTATGGTACAATAGTACCCTAGTAGAGTCATGTGGGTGCCCGACATGGACACCCAATGCCTCTCATGGGATAAAGTTTCTTAACATTCAGCCAGACTATTGTTCTTATGTGTGCTAACTCATGTTTGCTTAACTATTGTTTGGGACCAGACTCTGCGGAGCATTCATTGTATTATAGTTGTGAATTGATAATGTAATTACCTTAGTACCATTGTCTAGTCGGTGACTTGCCGACTCCATGTAGATATAGTGAGTCTTTCTATGCACATCATTTAAATGAACATTATCCAAGCAGCTTGAAATTCATCCAATGGGAGAAGCAATCTTGTCCAACCAATCGATGAGGACGCAGTGTATCCTAAGGGAAGGTTATGGCTATAAAAGGGACTTCTTTAAGCTACCAGGGTTGATGAAGGTTGATGGATGCTGATGGATCCAGTCTAAGCTCTTTGGAGCTGACTAGAGGATCAGGATATCTTATGGCTTCAATCTAGGGACTCCGATTCCGGTTGGAGACCATATCCACAGCCTAGGGATTTCGACCCCGCCTGCCAGGATTGTATCATCATACCAGGACTACCTAAGGAGGACACTCAGGTTGGGACAGTTCAGTCACCTGTTACAGACTTTGCAGACCTCAGACAGCTTGGAACCTGTGAGGCATGGACATTCTAAATCCCTGGTGAGCCAGCGGAAGGGTGAGACTCTGTTGCCTGTTACATTTGTGTGTTTTGCTGGTTATGTGTTATGTGCCGTTAATTGTTTGGGGATCCAATAAAGTCTAATTATTGTGGTTCCCTCACCCTGTGTTGTCTGAGTAGTGTTACGCCCACGGTTAAGGAGGCCGGCGTTCAGTTGGGATGAGCCCTGAGCCACGCTGTCTTTCTAAAGGCAGCGGGTTTTAGTGGACGAGAGCACCCACTGAGCCCCGTGTCTCCACACCCGTTAACTAGCAAGGAGAAGTAATAAGGCCATGCACTTGAGGCCCTAAAGAAACGCTCCTGGAAAACTCATACCGAGATATCCTAAGTAGTGATGAGCGAGATCTACCATGCTCGAGTGTTCGGTATTCATTAAGAGCAGTTAGATGCTCGGATGGACGTGACTCGAGTACCCAGGTATAATGGAAGTCAATACGGGACTAGCATTTTTCCGGAAGATTTCCTTTAAAAAAAAAAAAAAAAATTGCTGAAGTCCCCTATTGACTTCCATTATACTCAGCACTTGAGCCGAGCACCTAACTGCTCTTAATGAGTACCGGACACAGTAGAGCTCGCTCATCACTGATACCAAGCAATACACCAGAACTCTGGAAGAAAATGTGCCAAAAAAGTGAAGGGCATGTCTTGTGCTAAACTTATTGAGTGTTTTAGACAGTTCATGCCTCACTAGATACTTTTTAAAAAGTGACTAGAGAAGAGGGCATTGTCAGATAAGTGTAAGCAGACTCTGCTCTTGTGCCCAAAAAAAACAAACAAACAAAAAAAAAAAAAACCCCTCACCAAAAAGGAGCACTAAGGGTATGTGCGCACGTTGCTTTTTACCTGCTTTTTACCTGCTTTTTTGCTGCTTTTTCTTCTGCGCTGTTTAATGCCAAAATGGATGTGTTCTTCTATTCAAGCAAAGTCTATGGGAATTTGGGTTTCTTGTTCACACTATGTTGTTCAAAATGCAGCCTTTTTGTGGCAGAACTTTGGTCAAAAACTCAGCTTTTCAGGGTATGTGCACACGTTGCTTTTTTTTCCGCGCGGAAAAAAACGCACCCTCTGGCAGAGGGGAGAATTGTAAACAATGCTTTTTGAGAAACAACGCATTGAAAACGCATGCGTTTTTCATGCGTTTTTCATGCGTTTTTTTAGGTGCGTTTTTTAAGACTTGTCAGTGATAATAAAGTTGGTTGAACACAGACCTTTGGAAAAAAAAACCTGTGATGTCATTTCCTTCTCCACATTCTGTTTGGATAAATGGGAGGGCTTGGAATGGAAGGAGCACCATTTGAATTTTGGAAAAGTTGAAATAAACTTCGGTCACCAAGCCCCTTAGGTACCTATACGTCAGAAAACCCCCACAAGTGACCCCATTTTGGAATCTGCACCCATCAAGGATTTTATTCAGGAGTATATTAAGCATTTTGAATCCACAGCTACTTCACCCAAAATGTTGCTGTAGCAACAATATTCTCACTTTTAGGCCCGCTTCACATGTCAGTGAAAAACACTGACGTTTTTCACTGGCGTGTAAAACACGCACATGTCCCTCCGTGTGCCGTGAATCACGGCACACGTGGGTTGTCTAAGTGCAATCCGGGCTCCGTTCTCCGTGGCCCGTGATTGCACTTAGAGATTAACTCACCTGCACCCGCTCTCCATGGTGCTGATCGCTCCCGCGGTGCAGCATCCGGCCGCCGCTGACCCCCGCAGCAGCTGCTTCCGGGTCGGCTGTGTCGTGCATCATGAATATGCGCGACAATAATGAGCCGGCACAGAAGGAACAGGGAGGACGGGCTGCAGAGGACATCGCTGGAGCCGGGTGAGTTAAAATGTTTTTTAT
The DNA here is from genome assembly GCF_048569485.1 of Anomaloglossus baeobatrachus. NCBI lineage: Eukaryota > Metazoa > Chordata > Amphibia > Anura > Aromobatidae > Anomaloglossus > Anomaloglossus baeobatrachus. The sequence goes on from NC_134355.1 coordinate 487,120,463, forward strand.
TTTAAAAGCACGTTTTTTTCTGGCACGTGTTTCACGGATCACACCACTGCGTGGTCCGTGGGACATCAGTGATGCCAGAAAAAAATGGACATGTCTCCGTGCGGCAATCACGCGCACGCGGGTACGCCGCATGGAGACACGTGCAGTGAAAAATCACTGACGTGTGAGCAGACCCATTCATTATAATGGGTCTGCGTATGTCAGTGATCCTGGTACGTTTAAAAAAAAGCACAAACGTCCCAGAATCACTGACGTGTGAAAGGGGCCTAAGGCTATGTGGCCATGATCCAGCAACACGGCGTCTAGTACACAGTGCCAGCCTTCCTGCAGCTGCCCATGCCCACGATTTGGGTTCAGGCTGCTGTGGAGCTCTATGCTACCTGCAGAAAACACTCTCGTCTCCGCAGCATAAATTGACATGCTGAGGCTCGGGAAGCCACGCTACCGGTCAGTTTATGCTGCGGAGAAAAGAAGCACAGTGGGCATGGGATCTCCAAAAATCCTTCCACTGTGCTTCTACTGCACAACGCAGCGTTATGGACGCAGGGAAAACACTCAGCGCCCATAACGCTGCAAACCCTGATTGTGGACACACAGCCTAAAAAGCGTCAATGGATGAAGGGATGTCAAATATATAGAACGTCCTACCCCCGCCTGCATATTCTAAGCTGGCACCTTTAGTACCTTTCATGTGGCACTAAAGGGTGCCTAGCTTAGTATTTATCCAATAAAAAAAAAAAAAAAAAAAAAAAAAAAATGAAAAAAATGGCGTGGGGTCCCCCCTATTTTTGATAGCCAGTCAGGGTAAAGCAGACAGCTGTAGCCTGCAAACCACAGCTGGCATCTTCATCTTGGCTGGTGATCAATTTGGAGGGCTCCCCATGTTTTTTTTTTTATTTATAAATAAAGAACAAAAAAAAAATAACGTGGGGTCCCCCCAAATTAGATCACCAGCCAAGGTGAAGCTGACAGCTGGGGTCTGGTATTCTCAGGGTGGGAAGAGCCATGGTTATTGGACTCTTCCCAGCCTAAAAATAGCAGGCCGCAGCCGCCCCAGAAGTGGCGCATCCATTAGATGCGCCAATCCTGGCGCTTCGCCCCAACTCATCCCGCGCCCTGGTGCGTTGGCTAACGGGGTAATAAATGGGGTTGATACCAGATGTGTAATGTCACCTGGCATCAAGCCCAGCAATTAGTGATGTCACGGCGTCTATCAGATACCAGACATAACTAATTGACAGTAAACAAAAGCAAAAAAAGACAACAAAAAATGTTTTATTAGAAAAAACACTCCCCAAATCATTCCCTTGTTCTCCAATTTAATAAAAAAAAATGGGTCCGCAGAAATCCATATGGATGTCCCACGTCGCCTCTGGACCTTCTAGAATATGGGGGCACGTTCAGGAAACGTATCCCCCATTTTCTAGGAGGGCAGACCCTCCATTTGAGGAGAGTGGGTGCAAAAATCTGCACCCACTCTCCCCGGGTCACAGCTGCAGAGTGCGAGCAGCCAGCACAGCTCTCTGAACACTGTGCTGGCTGTCAGCTGCTCTGCACATGTGACCGGCCGGCGTGCACTGTGAAGGAGGAGGGAGCCGCGGGGGATCAGCGCTGCGACCGGACAGGTATGTATGACACCGGGGGGAATAGGGGGTGAACGGGCAGGGCCTGGGGAACAGTTTTCTGTCGCATGTGTTATTGCACATGCGACAGAAATCATAGGAGCAGGGCGGCCGGTGCGCTACTGTGCGCGCGGCCATGTTGGATTTTCGGGAGGGGGGTCGGGGACTCGGGGGTCGGGGCGGGCACTTTGGCGACACCGGGGGCTTTGCCAGGAAGTGAGGTCAACAGGAAGCCTCTTGACCTCACTTCCAGGTAAATGCCTGCGTTCTGGCATGCCGACAAAGGCCGCGGACCGCAACAAAAAAGCAGGTCCATGCGTTGTGGCTGCGTTCTGACCCCACATCATTGATTTCAATGGGGGAGAGAACGCAGCCACAACGCACAAAAGAAGTGACATGCTGCTTTTCTTTCCGCACCGATTTTTGGCATCCAAAACGCTGCGGAAAGAAACGCAGCATGTGCACTGATTTTTCAGCTTTCCCATACACTTTGCTGGGAAAGCTGAACGCATGCAATTTGCCACTGAAACGCTGCGGTTCAAAACGCAGCGTTTCCGCGGTAAAAAACGCATCGTGTGCACACAGCCTCAAAGAAGCAACATGTCAATTGTTTTTGCCATTTGGGTTTTGCACTGCAAAGCTGAGTTTTTGACCAAAGTTCTGCCACAAAAAGGCTGCATTTTGAACAACATAGTGTGAACAAGAAACCCAAATTCCCATAGACTTTGCTTGAATAGAAGAACACAACCATTTTGGCATTAAACAGCGCAGAAGAAAAAGCAGCAAAAAAGCAGGTAAAAAGCAGGTAAAAAGCAACGTGCGCACATACCCTAACAGTCCATGTCTCAATGTAATGAATGTCAAATCCATCAGGGGCCTGTCTGAAGTCACAAAAGCCCTGCTGAGCAGTGTACCCAGCCTGAAATGCACCAGACTGCAGGCAGGGGTTTGTTTTTTTTAAGGCTAAATACTGGTGTACAGTAAGCCAGCCAAAAGGTCTTGCAAGGAGAAATGTCTGAAATGTCTGGTAAAGTCGCATTAAATTTATCATACAGCATGAGCCAGTGTGACAAATTTGGCACAGTCTCCGACTGTCTGGCTTAGGTTTATCCTGTCTAACTTCAGGATAATAATAAATCTCCCCCACTGGGAAATGCTTGATTAGGGCATCAATAACGGGATAGAAGAATTCCTTTCACACCCCAGCGTCATGCACAGCCTGCACCTTCTCAAACCCCAGAATCATGCACAGCACCCCTCTTAGACCTCAACTTCACACAGCCCCCGGAATCATGCACAGCACCCCTCTTAGACCTCAGCTTCACACAGCCCCCAGCCTCACGCACAGCACAGCCCCTTGCCTCCAGACCCCAGCCTCACGCACAGCAACAGCCCCTTGCCTCCAGACCCCAGCCTCACGCACAGCAACAGCCCCTTGCCTCCAGACCCCAGCCTCACGCACAGCAACAGCCCCTTGCCTCCAGACCCCAGCCTCACGCACAGCAACAGCCCCTTGCCTCCAGAGCCCAGCCTCACGCACAGCACAGCCCCTTGTCTCCAGAGCCCAGCCTCACGCACAGCAACAGCCCCTTGCCTCCAGAGCCCAGCCTCACGCACAGCACAGCCCCTTGCCTCCAGCCTCACGCACAGCAACAGCCCCTTGCCTCCAGCCTCCAGCCCCCAGCCTCACGCACAGCAACAGCACCTTGCCTCCAGCCCCCAGCCTCACGCACAGTAACAGCCCCTTGCCTCCAGCCTCCAGCCTCACGCACAGCAACAGCACCTTGCCTCCAGAGCCCAGCCTCACGCACAGCACAGCCCCTTGCCTCCAGCCTCACGCACAGCAACAGCCCCTTGCCTCCAGCCCCCAGCCTCACGCACAGCAACAGCACCTTGCCTCCAGCCCCCAGCCTCACGCACAGCAACAGCCCCTTGTGTCCAGACCCCAGCCTCACGCACAGCAACAGCCCCTTGCCTCCAGCCCCCAGCCTCACGCACAGCAACAGCCCCTTGCCTCCAGCCCCCAGCCTCACGCACAGCAACAGCACCTTGCCTCCAGCCCCCAGCCTCACGCACAGCAACAGCCCCTTGTGTCCAGACCCCAGCCTCACGCACAGCAACAGCCCCTTGCCTCCAGACCCCAGCCTCACGCACAGCAACAGCCCCTTGCCTCCAGACCCCAGCCTCACGCACAGCAACAGCCCCTTGCCTCCAGACAACAGCCTCACGCACAGCAACAGCCCCTTGCCTCCAGACCCCAGCCTCACGCACAGCAACAGCCCCTTGCCTTCAGCCTCACGCACAGCAACAGCCCCTTGCCTCCAGCCTCACGCACAGCAACAGCCCCTTGCCTCCAGACCCCAGCCTCACGCACAGCAACAGCCCCTTGCCTCCAGCCTCACGCACAGCAACAGCCCCTTGCCTCCAGACCCCAGCCTCACGCACAGCAACAGCCCCTTGCCTCCAGACCCCAGCCTCACGCACAGCAACAGCCCCTTGCCTCCAGACCCCAGCCTCACGCACAGCAACAGCCCCTTGCCTCCAGACCCCAGCCTCACGCACAGCAACAGCCCCTTGCCTCCAGAGCCCAGCCTCACGCACAGCAACAGCCCCTTGCCTCCAGAGCCCAGCCTCACGCACAGCAACAGCCCCTTGCCTCCAGAGCCCAGCCTCACGCACAGCAACAGCCCCTTGCCTCCAGAGCCCAGCCTCACGCACAGCAACAGCCCCTTGCCTCCAGAGCCCAGCCTCCCGCACAGCAACAGCCCCTTGCCTCCAGAGCCCAGCCTCCCGCACAGCAACAGCCCCTTGCCTCCAGACCCCAGCCTCACGCACAGCAACAGCCCATTGCCTCCAGACCCCAGCCTCACGCACAGCAACAGCCCATTGCCTCCAGAGCCCAGCCTCACGCACAGCACAGCCCATTGCCTCCAGAGCCCAGCCTCACGCACAGCACAGCCCCTTGCCTCCAGCCCCCAGCCTCACGCACAGCAACAGCCCCTTGCCTCCAGCCTCCAGCCCCCAGCCTCACGCACAGCAACAGCCCCTTGCCTCCAGCCCCCAGCCTCACGCACAGCAACAGCCCCTTGTGTCCAGACCCCAGCCTCACGCACAGCAACAGCCCCTTGCCTCCAGACCCCAGCCTCACGCACAGCAACAGCCCCTTGTGTCCAGACCCCAGCCTCACGCACAGCAACAGCCCCTTGCCTCCAGACCCCAGCCTCACGCACAGCAACAGCCCCTTGCCTCCAGACCCCAGCCTCACGCACAGCAACAGCCCCTTGCCTCCAGACCCCAGCCTCACGCACAGCAACAGCCCCTTGCCTCCAGCCTCACGCACAGCAACAGCCCCTTGCCTCCAGACCCCAGCCTCACGCACAGCAACAGCCCCTTGCCTCCAGCCCCCAGCCTCATGCACAGCAACAGCCCCTTGCCTCCAGCCTCACGCACAGCAACAGCCCCTTGCCTCCAGACCCCAGCCTCACGCACAGCAACAGCCCCTTGCCTCCAGCCCCCAGCCTCATGCACAGCAACAGCCCCTTGCCTCCAGGCCCCAGCCTCACGCACAGCAACAGCCCCTTGCCTCCAGACCCCAGCCTCACGCACAGCAACAGCCCCTTGCCTCCAGCCTCACGCACAGCAACAGCCCCTTGCCTCCAGACCCCAGCCTCACGCACAGCAACAGCCCCTTGCCTCCAGACCCCAGCCTCACGCACAGCAACAGCCCCTTGCCTCCAGCCTCACGCACAGCAACAGCCCCTTGCCTCCAGCCTCACGCACAGCAACAGCCCCTTGCCTCCAGCCTCACGCACAGCAACAGCCCCTTGCCTCCAGACCCCAGCTTCCAGACCCCAGCCTCACGCACAGCAACAGCCCCTTGCCTCCAGCCCCCAGCCTCACGCACAGCAACAGCCCCTTGCCTCCAGACCCCAGCCTCCCGCACAGCACAGCCCCTTGCCTCCAGGCCCCAGCCCAACGCACAGCACAGCCCCTTGCCTCCAGGCCCCAGCCTCACGCACAGCAACAGCCCCTTGCCTCCAGGCCCCAGCCTCACGCACAGCAACAGCCCCTTGCCTCCAGGCCCCAGCCTCACGCACAGCAACAGCCCCTTGCCTCCAGACCCCAGCCTCACGCACAGCAATAGCCCCTTGCCTCCAGCCTCACGCACAGCAACAGCCCCTTGCCTCCAGACCCCAGCCTCACGCACAGCAACAGCCCCTTGCCTCCAGACCCCAGCCTCACGCACAGCAACAGCCCCTTGCCTCCAGACCCCAGCCTCACGCACAGCAACAGCCCCTTGCCTCCAGACCCCAGCCTCACGCACAGCAACAGCCCCTTGCCTCCAGCCTCACGCACAGCAACAGCCCCTTGCCTCCAGACCCCAGCCCCTTGCCCCTCCAGACCCCAGCCTCACGCACAGCCCCTTGCCCCTCCAGACCCCAGCCTCACGCACAGCCCCTTGCCCCTCCAGACCCCAGCCTCACGCACAGCAACAGCCCCTTGCCTCTCCAGACCCCAGCCTCACGCACAGCAACAGCCCCTTGCCTCCAGCCCCCAGCCTCACGCACAGCAACAGCCCCTTGTGTCCAGACCCCAGCCGCACGCACAGCAACAGCCCCTTGTGTCCAGACCCCAGCCGCACGCACAGCAACAGCCCCTTGTGTCCAGACCCCAGCCGCACGCACAGCAACAGCCCCTTGCCTCCAGACCCCAGCCTCACGCACAGCAACAGCCCCTTGCCTCCAGAGCCCACCCTCACGCACAGCACAGCCCCTTGCCTCCAGACCCCAGCCTCACGCACAGCACAGCCCCTTGCCTCCAGACCCCAGCCTCACGCACAGCAACAGCCCCTTGCCTCCAGCCTCACGCACAGCAACAGCCCCTTGCCTCCAGACCCCAGCCTCACGCACAGCAACAGCCCCTTGCCTCCAGACCCCAGCCTCACGCACAGCAACAGCCCATTGCCTCCAGACCCCAGCCTCACGCACAGCCCCTTGCCTTCAGACCCCAGCCTCACGCACAGCCCCTTGCCCCTCCAGACCCCAGCCTCACGCACAGCCCCTTGCCCCTCCAGACCCCAGCCTCACGCACAGCCCCTTGCCCCTCCAGACCCCAGCATACTGCAATTCTTTGACATGTATTTTTCTAGAATATGCTCTGACTTACATAAATCTACTCACTAAGCAGAAGGATTTTCATAATATTTATCAGCTAGTGCCAAATCTTTACAATTACTGTTTATATACATGGAGTGATACAATGTACAATATATCCTACAATGGAAAAAACCCTATGGTAATATGTCTTTGGGTACGATCCCAACACAAAAACAGTGAAATCTTCCTTACATTGGGGTCCAATTTTCCTGGTATGTAACCAGTCTCAGTAACATAAAAAGTATACCAACTCCTGCCCTGTTGACCTGATCACAGACCCTCCTGTATGTCCCATTTTGACATGGCCAGGGAGGGGCGATGAGAGGGTGGGCTGTCTGGCTCAGGTCATTAGCTAAACAAGCCCCCTTTTCATGGCTCCTGCAGGGCAGGGGGCTGGCTCAGCTAATGACTTGCACCAGACAGGACAGCCCCTTTATCACCTCACTGACAAGGAAGGAGGCAGACAGCTCTTTGCCCATGTCAGAACAAATGTGTAAATGAAAGTTCAGGGACAGGAGCCTAAATTAAAAAAAAGTTACAATTATACTTATTGACAAAAGCTAAAGAACTTTTTTCGGACAACCCCTTTAATAAAAGTCAAACTGCTTTTTGCTTTAAAGGAGAAGTCGACATCCAATTATTTATACACATCTGAGGAAAGCAGAATTACAAAGGCTATAGAATTCAATGAGAATGTATTCTCTGCTGCTCCTTAGTACCCATCTTCAAAGACCTGCTGTTTTATTACAGCACAAGCAACACCATTGATCTCTACGGATCAGCAGGCAAAGCATAGGCAAGAAACGTATCCCTTCATATCTGCAAAATAACAGTTCTTCATCTATAGAAAAGATAGCCCAAGACATAATGAGCACTCAATCAACAGTTTACTACAAGTTCTGTCTTAATTGCTTCCAGTACCAGTGACATGTGTGGCTGGTTCTGGACCATACATCAAGCATGCCTTATGTCCATCTTTCAGGTCAAGATAAAACAAATCCAGACTTACTTTGGGTTGTATTCTTTTGGGTTGATTCTTTTTGCTGAACTTTTCTTTCATCTCGTCAAAGAGACCCTTGATTTTTTTGAGGTCGGGATTATGCTGATACTTTGGGCTCAGGTGAAGATAACAATGCCACTTGGAAGAATCAAAGCCCCAGTGGCAGGTCCTCTTATCTGGTGATCGGTGGGAGTGCATGACAAAAGTCTGTGTGGAGAACATCCCATAGCACTCCAAGCACTGAATGCAGGGGGCATCCGGCTGGGCATAAAGGTGAGGTGCAAACAAACCCTGGCACTTCCCTAAACAATCATGTTCAACCTCAAAGGCACTACCTGTTTCCTTTAACTGAGCCAAAGAGTTTTTCGCAGGGAGTAGGCTTCCATTTTGTGGGTAGGTATGTGGCCGCAGAAGAGCATTGCATAGTCTCTGAGCATCTGTCAAAGTGATCAGTCCACAAGAAGGGGCATTAAATGGAAGAATTCCCAAAACTTTCAATATGTGAAGCTGGTCTGATGTACAGCGCGAGCAGTATATATACATTTCGTCACACACAATATTAATCTGCTGGAGTGAGAAGTCTCGTAAAACGGAATTTAGGACTTGGGGAAGGCAGAGTCTTTTCTCACCTCCCACCATAAAGCAAGAAATCGATTCTCCTTCCAGCTCTGTCTGGGTGAGCTCAGTGGAGCTGTCAGGTGGAATGAGGAGCGGGCCGGGATGGATTTGTGGGGAAGGAAGAGGCAAGAACACTGTTGGCGACATGTTTTCTTGAGAAAATCGAGCAGAGAATGCAGCAGGACCACCGAGGGAACTCCGACTACTTAGATTGAACTGTGCCAAAGTGTGCTTGAGTCCAGGGTTCAGTTCAGATGACCCGCTGAGTGATACACTGGCAGACTTGGAAACGCCCTCTTTACTCCCCTCTCCCATGTCTTTGAAGTCATCCATCTCCATCTTTATAGCTAGAACTTTTTTTGCAACGTTTGGAACATCTACACGATCAACCTCCTTCGCCAGTTTTTTTAATGGGGGACTTCCGTCTTCCCCCATATCTGCAGTTGCTTCAGATACCAAAGCTCAAACAGCAAGACGTTAGGAGTTTAAACTCTCGACACCAACATTGCATCCAAAACTGAAGCGCAAGTTACTTTTTTCCAGAGATCATCAATGCTACATTATTTATAAATATCTAGAAAAAGCTGCACAGAAACAGCATAAAATGTCACCTCCGCCCTAGTGAGAAAATAAATAAAATCAGAATTGAAGCTTTCCAATTGATCGTTAAATCACAAGTGCAACAGATTTTACAAAGTGCCTGGGTACAGTTAATGTATATTAAATGGCTTTTTTTAAATCTTCTATTTGGTCAAATTCACGCAAGAAAATTTCATTCCCGTTCCAACATAGAGGAGAGTGAAGTCAGTTTGTGAGATGGAGATCTAATGGCGACAGCCTCCAGCGTGGGGTTTTCTAGGATCCAGTTAATATGAGTTATTTCTGCACACATACAAGAACAAAGAGTCGTCGTCGTCGTCTTCTGCTGGTGGTGGTGGTGGTGGTGGTGGTTTATTTCAATACGGTGCGGTTTTATCTAGAAAAGAAAAATGGGGAGAAAGAAAAAATGTGTTCCTTTACACTGTCAAGGTCAAATTCAGAAAATGTGCACAAGCATTATTCCATATGTATGACATCTTTATGTACTACGTCGTATGAAGATGCCCCCGTCGGACCCTGTAATCTGCTGGGTAGGTGAGGAGGTATATCGTGTGGATGCACCGGTATGTACCAGAAGGTCACCACGATTATCCTTTGTGTTGGCTTTGTAAATCTCAGGCATATCAATCGGCGTGCCAAGCCTCGCTTTCTCTGATCTACGCGCCGTGCTCACATTGCTGGAGGTGCTGCAAGCTGTATTTCAAACACACAATAAAGACCCGTTTAATGACAAGCCGTGGAACAGGAACGTGACGGCGAGCCTAAAACACATGGAAATACTTGGTTAAACCCAATGAGTGGGAAGGAAAAAAAAAAAAAGGAACAGAAATCTCCCCGAAGACTGTCATGTGATAATCCTATGTAGCCAGCTTACAGTTCACCGCAGTCCGGCAGGAGGCTGAGATGCTGATGGCAGGACCCCAGGAATGAGCGGCTCCCATCTATCCTCGCCCGCAAACATCACCCAGCGCTACGCTGCCCCCAGGCATTTAACCCTGAGCATCCAGGGACTGGGAACACAGGCAGCACAAACTGGATTCTCTATACAGTAACAATCACAGGATGAGAATACAGTAATGAAATATTTACAGATGAAAGATGACGATAAGTTAAAATAAAATAATCAGAGCAGCACTGACCGCACACGGTGAAGAGACCGAAAAATACCTAGACAAGGAAAGCAACGCACAATAGCGACAGATTACGGCCATTTCTATCTGTAGGAGCGGGTAATCATGTGAGGGCACAATGCTGGAGGTCAGTGCCCGCAGACGGCTTACATAACCAGGGCAAACAATGCACAGAACCAATGTACAGCTAATCCCAATAATCCCACGCTTCTGCCAGGCGGACGGTGCATCATCAGGTCATTAATGGAACAGGGAGAAGACAATAGGAGAGGGAATCCCCACACCGAAGAGGCGGCAGACAAATCAATGACTGATGGCAGCCAGTGGCCACAGAGCAGCGCTGCTAGCCACATGGAGCATACAGCTGGCCCATTAACCCAGCACCCCACAAGCCTATCCTGGGGTGAGAGGAGACGCGGGACTAGTCCCAGTAGTGGCCCATCTCCCCATGGCCGTGCATTGTGCCCCTGGGAGGTCAGTGACGGGTGAGGTACAGGCAGGGTGGCATGGGGCACCCCCACAAGGCTCCTCTATGCCACAGTGCACGGACAGCGCCTGAGGCAGCACCATCCCTGGCACGGCAGTGTGCCAGCCTGTGCTCCGGGGCCACACTGACACCAGGTGTCCCACTGACTGACAGCACTGACCTCCCACCACCCGAGCGCAGCCCGGCTCCGAACCGCGTTACCTTGGCAGCTCCGGCGGTCCAGTTCTTGCTCCGGTGCCATTCCCGTTCTGGCTCGGTGTCAGTCAGGCAGCCACCCTCCTCCTCCTCCCTCCCCGGGCTACGGGGCGTGACGTCACCGCTGCACACGAGCCACCTCCCTCATGCCGTCTGTCGGCTCAGTCTGCGGGGCGCAGGAAATGGTGACGTCACTGGGAGGGGGAGGAGCGGGGGCGAGCGGGTGAGCAGAGGGCAGACGCGCTGGTCACGTGACGTGTGTGTACGTCTCACTGCTCGTGAATGTGTCAGGTGCCGCTGGGAAGGAGCAGACGTGTGGGCGCGTCCTCTCACTCACCACTGGCGCCCACGTCTGCCCCACTGCTCTCACCGTGTGTGGGGAGCACCGGGCGGCATGGCTGCCTCACAGCGGCCCAGAGGTAGCATGGTATAGCCTGGTGCACACTTGTCAGCTTTTTAGGTGGATGCGGTTACTTCACCTCACTGTTTGCTATATGCGCACCTGGAGTATTTCATAAATCTGCGGTTTGGTTTTTTTGCCAGTTTGGCTATGTGCGTGTAAAGAGGTGCCAGGGGGGCCTCTGGCTCTGTAGTCGTGGCCTTTGTAGATTCAAGGCTCTCCCCTGGCGCCATCACTACTTCAAGGTCGGGAACTAACTTGGTGGGGCAGAGTGTGGTGTCGTCGTCGGTAGTGGTACAAACAGTCTTCAGGCAAGATGTGATGCAAACAAAAGACATATTTATTGACACACGTAGTCTCAATCCGGCTGTTGCAGACAGAAAAAAACACTTCCTGGGCTGGGGGACAACCTGCCCTAACGAACCCTCGCGTGGGGCTGTGCCCTGATTACTCCACTTCACCGGGCTCCCACTGGCGGTTACACACACACCGGACCCACACCGGTTGCTTCACTCTCCAAGGTTCCGTCCACTCCCGCTCTCTCCGGCGTCCCCTCTTAATTCAGCCCCCACACTGTGCCCCTTGATCTTCGCTCTTTCACGTCCCGGATCCAACTAACTCTCTCTCACACATACACACACTCTCCCCTCTGGTTTCTGCCGGCTCCTCCTCTCACTGTGGCGACAGCCATCCCACCCGGCCACTAGGGGATGCCCTAACACAATATAAGTAAAACATTTTTATTAACAATAACTCCGGTTAACTGACTCTCTTTGTAGGGGGTATGCTCACCCACTACACACCTCCCCTCTTAAAACCCGAGCCTCCCGGCAAGGCTCCATTCTAAAATTACAACTTTTAAAACTATATAAAACATGTGCAATCAACTGCGAACCTGTCCCGCGCCCGGAGGCTTAGCAGCGCTCCCGGTCTTTGGTGTATGCCCGGAGGCTTAGCAGCGCTCCCGGTCTTCGATGTGCCCGGAGGCTCAACAGCGCTCCCGGTCTTTGGTGGTCAGCGCAGGAACACAGCAACTTCTTCCTTACTAACGCAGAGGAGCCCCTGGCTCAGTCCAGCAAGCAGGCTTTCTCCGGAATCAACAACTGGAACACAAAGCTTTCTCCGGCTCAAACACGCCGGCATCCAACAAAACAGGCCCGTCATCTCCCGGTTTAGAGGCCTATTCTGGGTGGTAGGCCCGTTGCCACTCGGCCCTCTGCGCCTGGATGTATTCCGACAGTGACTGCCCAGGTAGTCGGCGCAGCCGCCGGAAAGGCTCAGGACGGGTGAGTTGTTCCGCCGCTTCGGCCTCCGGCTTGAACTCCTCAGTCTCTGATGGAGGTGAGGGGGTCGCTGCCCGGGACGGAGGCGGGCTACCCATAACGATCATTGGATGGGTCGTAATGTGCTGGTTAATTGCCAGCACCGGCGAGGCTCCCTTCTCCGGGTCGGTACTTGGCACAGACATGACGGCCGGAGCTACAGCTGCGGTATGTCGGAGTCGGGAGGCTTCAGCCAGCACCGGTCTTTGTTGTACTTGGCGCCGGGCCTGGTGCTCTTCCCACTCTACCTCCTGTTGCCATTGGGCAGCCTCCTGTTCAGTGGGCGTACGATGCACCCCCACCGCAAACAAGCCCCGGCAGCCCACTTCTCTCAGGAATCGGACCTTTTCCCCAGGGTACAGGGTATGCAGCCGCTGGGGAAGGCCCTCTGTATCGAGGTGGACGCGATTATAAAAATAATCATCGCCGGTCTCTCCGTCCCGGATAAAGCCATATCCTTCCCTCTGGTTTAACTTGACGACTATCCCAGTGGTATACTGGTATTCGAATTCTTCGCCATGAGGACCGGCCATTATCTCCCGAGCGACGGTTTCAGCCAGCAGTCGTTCTCGCACTGGGTCCGGCTCAGGTGACGGGGCTCTTCGGGTTGGTAGGGGAGACGGCAGCACCGGATCCCAATAGAAACCCCAGTCATCTCGCTCCAGCTTCTGGGCGTATACCTCCGCCGGAATTCGAGTTGGACCAGGCGCTTCAGACTCCACCACGGCTGGCGGGGGTCTCTCTGGGCAGGGATATGGGGCTCCCAGCAGCCGGCTCCCTGACGGTATCTGGGCGGCGTAGGTCGCCCGGACCTCTGTGGTGGTCGCACCGGTCTCCGCATCCCATGTCGTGAGCCAGGTCACCCTGGTGGCTCATCCCGGTCCTCCGGGTACGGCCGGCAAGTAGGCGGGGAATCCCTCCGCGGACATCAACTGCTTCTGGCGGTTCTCGTCCAGGCTCTCCATTTTTCTGGCAGCACAAGGCTTCAGTACGTGCGTCAGGGTCAGTGGCGAGACTACAGGAAGTGGAGGCGGGCTCACTTTTCCCGCTCTTGAAGATGCTCCACCCTTGGTCCCACACCACAAATCAACCCCTCCGCGGCGGCACTTCTTTCTTCTCACAACACCGCCCACTGTACATGTCTTTGTTCGTGCCCTGGGACCGGCACCTCCCCTCTTTGGGCGGAGTACTCCGAACTTCTTTTTCGGCACCGGCCAGCCCCAGGCTCTTCCTTTGGCGCCACTTTTTCGCGCGCTTTCTGTTTCTTCACAGACGACGGCCACCTTGCCGCCATCTTGTGCCCGGTCCAACGCTGCAGGCACTGTTTCTTCTTCCCACCATGGGACTGGAAATCTTCTCGCATAGTCCGGATCCTGTGCCCTAGGCACCACTTGGTCTCCGGCTTCTTGGGTCCCTGGCAGGGAATTCACATCCTGCCGACTACGCCACATGTAAAGAGGTGCCAGGGGGGCCTCTGGCTCTGTAGTCGTGGCCTTTGTAGATTCAAGGCTCTCCCCTGGCGCCATCACTACTTCAAGGTCGGGAACTAACTTGGTAGGGCAGAGTGTGGTGGTGTCGTCGTCGGTAGTGGTACAAACAGTCTTCAGGCAAGATGTGATGCAAACAAAAGACATATTTATTGACACACGTAGTCTCAATCCGGCTGTTGCAGACAGAAAAAAACACTTCCTGGGCTGGGGGACAACCTGCCCTAACGAACCCTCGCGTGGGGCTGTGCCCTGATTACTCCACTTCACCGGGCTCCCACTGGCGGTTACACACACACCGGACCCACACCGGTTGCTTCACTCTCCGAGGTTCCGTCCACTCCCGCTCTCTCCGGCGTCCCCTCTTAATTCAGCCCCCACACTGTGCCCCTTGATCTTCGCTCTTTCACGTCCCGGATCCAACTAACTCTCTCTCACACATACACACACTCTCCCCTCTGGTTTCTGCCGGCTCCTCCTCTCACTGTGGCGACAGCCGTCCCACCCGGCCACTAGGGGATGCCCTAACACAATATAAGTAAAACATTTTTATTAACAATAACTCCGGTTAACTGACTCTCTTTGTAGGGGGTATGCTCACCCACTACATGCGCACGCTGCAGTTTTAATTTTTTCATAAAAGAAAAAAAATCACACCCTCTCGCCAAAAACGCTGCAAAAAACCGCTTATGCACAGGGCCTTTCAGTGCATTTGATGCATTTTTTTGCATGCGTTTTTTTTCAATGCAGATTTCATGGAGAATATGTGTGGAGATATGCTGCAAAAACGCTTAAAAAATGGGTATGCCACAGATTTATTTCTGCACCAAATCTGCAAGGAAAAAAAAGCATTCAGAAACTTCAGGATTGGCTGTCATAAGGATAGACATGCAGATTTGGGACAAAACTGCACCCAGAAACGCATAAAAAAAAAATGCACTGTATGTATGTAACGGGGTGCCAGGGGTGCCTCGGGGATTGTAGTCGTGGCCCCTTCTGCTAGGCTTACCCCTGGTGCCGCCGTCACTTTGGGGACAGGAGATGACTTGGTGGGGCAGAGTGTGGTGGTGCAGACGCCGTCGTCAGTTGTACAGAGACTCTGCAGACATGGATCAATCGAGCCAGCAGGCATTTTTTATTAAACACTTCTTCACAGAGGCACAACACTTCAGGTGACTTCACACTTTTTGCTGAGGGGAAAAAACCTGTTCCTGACGTCTCCTCCAGTGGGGATGTGCCCGGCTAATCCACTTCACCTGGCTCCCACTCCGGCTAACACATACTGGACCCACACCAGTATTGCTTCGCACTTGAGGCTACTCCTCTTCTTTTCTCCGGCTTTCCTATTCACCCAGCTCCCACACTCTGCCCCTTCTGCTTCTTCTCTCCCGTCCCGGACTCGACTGCCTCTGGTTCTAATCTTTTCTGAACAACTCTCCTCCCTCCCCTTTCTGCTGCCGGCTCCTCCTTTCCTCTACCCTGTTCCTATGGGGACAGCCGTCCCAACCAGCCACTAGGGGATCCCACTAAAACAGTGCAATAACAATAAAACATTTTTATTAGATAACATCAACATTCCGGGAAAACTGTACCTCATTGTAAGGGGTCTGCCCACCCCTTACATACCTCCCCTCTTTAAGCCTAAGCCTCCCGGCAAGGCACAAACCTAAAAACCACATTTAAGTAATAAAGTCATTTTAATAAAACTACAGACATGTCCACCTTCGGGCCCACGCAAGGGGCGCACAAGTCCGGCGCCCGGAGTCCCTCCTGGGAGCTCCCGGTCTTAGTAGGTAACGTGCCCGGAGGCCTTCAGCAAGCACTCCCGGTCTTTGCAGGTCTTCTGCCCGGAGGCTTTTGCAGCACTCCCGGTCTTAGACGGCAGGAACACAAAATAGCAAAGTTTCCTTTAACCACACGGAGGGAACCCCTGGCTCAGTCCAGCGTCAGGCTCCTTCCGGGCTCCGTAGCTTGAACAGGTTGAAAACGATAGAACTTTTCCGGCTCTTCAACAATACCGGTAATCAATACAAACAGGTCACTCATCTTCCGGTCATGACAGTTCACTCAGGGTGATAAGCACGTTGCCATTCAGCCCGCTGAGCCCTCACGTAATCAGACAGGGACTGACCTGGCAAGCGGCGCAGCCTCCGGAAGGGTTCATAGTTGATGGTTGGCTCCGGTGTCTCGATCTCCGGTCTCGTCTCCTCAACCCCCGACGGGGGTGATGGGGTCGCCGCACGGGACGGCTGGGGGCTGCCCATGACGATTACCGGGTGAGTAACCAGGCTCTGTTGAATAGCCAGCACCGCCGGGGTCCCCTTCTCTGGGTCAGCGTTCGGTCCGGTCATGACTTCAGGTGCTACTGCCAGTGTGCTTCTCGGGCGGGAAATCTCAGCCAATACCGGTCTTTGCTGTGCACGCCGCCGGTATTGGCACTCTTCCCACTCAATTTCTTGCTGCCACTGGGCAGCCTCTTGGGTCGTGGGCATCCGGGTCACTCCTACCGCAAATAGGCCCCGGCATCCCACCTCTCTCATGAGCCTCACCTTCTCTCCCGGGTATAAGGTATGAAGGCGTTGTGGTAGGCCCTCAGTGTTCAGGTTCACCCGGTTGTTGAAGAAATGGTCACCGGTCTCTTCATCCTCGATGAAACCATAGCCCTCTTTCTGGTTTAACTTTACTACGGTACCGACGGTACACTGTCGTTCGAACTCATCACTCCGGGGACCGGCCATCATTTCGCGGGCCACGGTCTCGGCCAGCAACCTCTCCTGTACCGGGTCGGGTTCAGGTGATGGGGACTTCCGCCGAGTCTGGGACGACGGCTTCACTGGATCCCAGAAGAACCCCCACTCGTCCTTTTCTAGCTCCCGGGCGTGTGGTTCTTCCGGGGCCGGAACTGTTGCGTGGGTTGAAGATCCCACCGCGACCGGCGGGGGTACCTCCGGGCACCGGTAGGGAGTTCCCAGGAGTCTGTTTCCCGACGGCAGCTGTGCCGTGTAAGTAGCTCGGACCTCGGTCGTGGTCTCTCCGGTCGCGGCGTCCCAGGTAGTAACCCAGGTAACCTTCGTGGGCCGCTCCGGTCCTCCGGGCACAGCCGGTAAGTTAGGGGTGAGTCCTTCCGCAGCCGCAGTCTGCTTCGGGTGACCTCTGTCTAGGCTAGTCACGACCAACGCAGCCACCGCAGCTTGCTGTTTTTCTGAGTTCTCCATCTTGCTCGACGTCACTTTCTGAGCAGTCGCTTCTTGTAATGGCGTCGGGGACAGTGGAGATGCTGGGGAAGGTGGAGGCGGGCCTTCTTATCCCGCTCTTGGGTACGCTCCACCCCCAGTCTCGCACATCACGTCGACCCGGCCAAGGCGGCTCTTCTTTCTTGCCGCAACACCGCCCACTTCACATGTTTTTCTCGACATCCTGGGGCCAGCACCTCCCCTCTTTAAGCGGCGCACTCCGCACTTCTTTTTCTTCACTGGCCAGCCCAAGGCTTTTCTTTTGGCGCCAATTCTTCGCGCTCTCACTGTGTCCATAAAGACGACGGCCATCTTGCCGCCATCTTGTGCCCGGTCCAACGCCTTGGGCACCACTTGTTCTTCCCACCAAGGGATCGGGACTCTTCTCCAATAATCCGGATCCTGTGCCCTAGGCACCACTTGGTCTCCATCTTCTTGGGTCGGGACCCCTTGCATACAATCCGGATCCTGCCGACTACGCCACATGTAACTGGGTGCCAGGGGTGCCTCGGGGATTGTAGTCGTGGCCCCTTCTGCTAGGCTTACCCCTGGTGCCGCCGTCACTTTGGGGACAGGAGATGACTTGGTGGGGCAGAGTGTGGTGGTGCAGACGCCGTCGTCAGTTGTACAGAGACTCTGCAGACATGGATCAATTGAACCAGCAGGCATTTTTATTAAAGACTTCTTCACAGAGGCACAACACTTCAGGTGACTTCACACTTTTTGCTGAGGGGAAAAAACCTGTTCCTGACGTCTCCTCCAGTAGGGATGTGCCCGGCTAATCCACTTCACCTGGCTCCCACTCCGGCTAACACATACTGGACCCACACCAGTATTGCTTCGCACTTGAGGCTACTCCTTCTCCTCTTTTCTCCGGCTTTCCTATTCACCCAGCTCCCACACTCTGCCCCTTCTGCTTCTTCTCTCCCGTCCCGGACTCGACTGCCTCTGGTTCTAATCTTTTCTGAACAACTCTCCTTCTCCCTCCCCTTTCTGCTGCCGGCTCCTCCTTTCCTCTACCCTGTTCCTACGGGGACAGCCGTCCCACCCGGCCACTAGGGGATCCCACTAAAACAGTGCAATAACAATAAAACATTTTTATTAGATAACATCAACATTCCGGGAAAACTGTACCTCATTGTAAGGGGTCTGCCCACCCCTTACATGTACATAGCCTTATAATCCCATAGAAAATTAGGCAAGTGTCCCAGGTGTGATGGGGCCATAGTCACCCTTGCTTGTGGGCAGCGCCATGGGGCACGTACCGTGCTGTGTTGTCGGGCCACTGCACTGCTTCTGGCTCAGCAGACAGTGTGCACAGTGGGCAGGTGCACATAATATTAATGGTAAAATCACCACCCACCTCCAGCTAGCCAATGACGGCACATTCCGGGCGGGGTGTCGGTCACATGGGCAGCCGCGCGCCATCATTTTACACCCGTGGGAGCCATTCAGAGACCACAACCGCCTCTCAGGGGTGCTGCGTCCCATCCCTCACAGAAGAGAGACAGCTCTTAGTACCAGTTTGGTAGTGTGCCACAGTCCAGGATGAACAGACTGACTGCAAGTACCCCCAATCCTAAGGCTACATGCGCACGCTGCGTTTTTTGTCACTTTTTTGGTGCAGTTTTGTTGTCAGAACTTTGACATTTGACCTCTCAGCAAAGTCTATGAGAAGTCAAATTTGTGTGCGCACATTGCAGTTTATATGTCAGCAGTTTTTTCTGACAAAAGTTTGTGGCAAAAAAAAAGCAGCATGTTCATTCTTCTTCGGTTTTTGTCAACATTTGTCATGAAAACGCAAGGAAAAACGCATGCTATCAAATTGTTGCGGTTTTGGTGCTTTTTTAGGCACCAAAAAAGCATTGGAAATGCACCAAAGACGCACCTACATTACAAGCTTTTTTTACATTTCCAGGCGCTCTCTGAGTGCAGAAAAAACTGCAGCGTGCGCATGTAGCCTAAGGCTATGTGCACACGTTGCGTATTTGCATGCAGTTACGCTGCGATCTGCACCACAGCGTAACTGCATGCGTCCTGCGTCCCCAGCATAATCTATGAAGATTATGCAGGAGACGTGCGCACGTGGCCCGAAGCGCGCGTTCTAAGAAGTGACATGTCACTTATTCCGTACGCTCTGCATGCATCCCCCCGCTCTATCTATGGGAGGGGCTGCACTCAGAGCGCATGAAATCGGCTTTTTTTTTTTTCACTACGGACTCGTTCTGCAGCGATTTGAAGCACACGTGTGCTGTTCAAATCGCTGCAGAAATGTCTGCAGGGACAGAACGCTACGTGCGCACATCGCCTAACTGTGGCCTCAGATCCCTATATAAAGGCCCCTTTACACACAGACTTTCTAGCAATCCCACCAGCGATCCTGACCTGGCCGGGATCGCTACAAAGTCTCTGGTGAGCTGTCAAACAAGCATACCTTGCCAACGACGCAGCAGTGATACGGACCTGCAGAACGACCTCGCTGGTCATTGGGGACGTGCCAAAGCAGCTGTTTGAAAGGGAAGTCGCTAACTAAGTCGTTGTAACGGTGTCAAACACAGATGCATGCTGCGCAGCAGGAAATAACTGAAAAATGGTCCTGAAAGATTTGTAGCGATCAGCAACCTCACAGCGGGGGCCAGGTTGCTGATGCGTTTCACACACTGCAATGTCGCTGGGGAGGTCGCTATTACGTCACAAAACCGGTGACGTTAAAGCGATGTTGCAGTGTGTAAAGGGACCTTAAGGCTATGTTCACACTAGAAAAATGATTTTTCTTAAGAAATTTCTTAAGAGTGAAGGATTAGTGCACCTGCGTTAAAAAACGCACCAAAAATGCACCTGCGCTTTTGCCGCGTTTTGGGTGCGTTTTTGGTGCGTTTTCGGTGCGTTTTTACCGCTGGGTGCTCCCTGCGTTATTGTGCCAATTATCTATTGCAAATAACGCAGTTAGCTGCAGAAAAGAAGTGACATGCTCATTCTTTTTCTTAAGAAAATCTACTGAAAGAATTTTCTTAAGAAAAACGCAGTGTGCGCACAGCTAATTTTTTTTGCCATAGGTTTTGCTGGGGAATGTCTGCAGAAAGGTTACAAGAATTTCTCAAGAAATTTCTGCAGCAAAAACGGACCAAAAACGCAGGTAAAAAACGCTGTGTGTGAACATAGCCTAAGGATGTCAGGAGCCCTGTGAACAGTCTGTGCATGATAGGTGTGGGAATCCAGCAATGGGCCTGTACACACAGGTGGTGGTAACTTCAAAGGGTTTAATTTCACACAGGGTGTTTTTGTTTGGGGGGGCAGCAAAACCTGATCTCTTGACTGTAAGGAAGCTGTGTTTTTTTTTGTTTTTGGTGTCAGAATTGTGTACTACAAGAAAACAGCTATCTAAAATCCACAGAATTCGCCTAGGTTTGTGTGGCGCCCCAGGGCTATGGAGTACTCGGTCCCGGGCCGTATATGCAAGATGTAAGGAGATGCTGTGTTACAGGTGTGCAATGGCCGTTGCCCGTTTCCGTGACCCTGGGGGTAGCTTTTAAAAGGGGGATATATACAGGGGAGATGAAAAAGTTTATGTCGTGATGCCACTTGCAGGTTGCGGCTAAGTAGTTGGAGCCGCCACTGCACAGTTTATGTTCACTGGGGCTGGTGGTGATGGCAGCTGGGATGTTGGGCCCTCTGCAAGTAGGGCTGAGCCCCAGGGTGTAGATGATGGGTTGCGGCGTGGAAAGAGCGGAGACCACACGATGGGAATGCAGTGCAACTTTGGTTTTACTCACAGCAGATGGTGACGCTGGACGGCTGGTTCAGACCTCCGGTCCCTGTAATCCCAATGCCGGTGTGGTACCCTGATGGCTTCTTTCCCCTGCACACCTCTGTCGTTTTGTGGAACCCCATAGCTTGGAACATCTGGGAGTCCCCTCCTGTTAGTCGTCAGGCTCTGGACCGTACGGCTGGCAGTGTGAACCCTGTAGGGTCGGTGTTCTGTTCTGGTCCCTGGTTCAATCGTTACTGCTGGTACCCCTGGATTCTTGGGTCCATGAAGGTCCCCTCAATGTACAGGTATTTGTCAGGCAGCTTGCAGCGTTCACCTAACCTAGGGAATTGTGCCCCGTCGGTGCCTTGGTTCCAGGGGTACCTCATCGTACCCTCCCTGGCAACCACTCTTCTGTACCAGTCAGGTCACCGTTACACGACACCGTCTTGAGACACGACCGTCTCCTCAACTTGTCAGAATCAACTCTCCTACTCACTACTGTCCCTCTCCTCCTCCCGGGTTGTTGGCTAGTGGACTGCATCGGCTCCACCCCTAGGTGGCCATCCATTGGGTCCCCAAGTAATCAGTTATCCCTGTCTGGATGAGGGAACTGGGGATGTTATGTGTTTTGATTGGTACTGGCACTGAGCTTCCAGGTCCCTGTGACAGGATGCAGTTCAGGGGCACTACATTTGCATCAGGTTTGGAAGCACTATTCATGTCTACATCTAAGGAAACATAAAATGTATAGTTCTTAAAGGGAACAGCCAGACACTGTTGAAACTGATCTCAGGATACATGCACACAATGGGTTTCCTTTCTAAGTTTTTATAGCCATAGCCACTTAATGAAAATGCTGGTGGTCTTTTCCCTTTTGCGGCTGCTGCTTTCTATACTTTCCACTATAGCGGTGAACCCGCAAAGTGAACTTCTTACTTCTTTTAACGGTTTCAGAACCCTAAGCAGACAGAAGTAAGTAGTGAATGATGGAACACAGTTTATCAATTGCTGCATACTATGATCATTTTCTTGGCGGATTGCTGCGCTTTTTCAGGTGGGTTCCAGATGGAGTCTGCCTGACAAATACATTGTCTGAACATCCCCTTTGATGGGGAATTCAATAACCCAAATATCAATTTCAGTTTTCATCAAACTATTTATTCCCAGGTATAGATCTCCCTCACTTGGGGTCAATACGCACTAGACATGCTGATTTTGTCCATTTACTTGGGGAACAATCATGGTAGAAACCTTTGGCTGCAGTTTTACCACCAGCTATAAAATACTCACAGATGTAATGTCTGCGGCTGCAGCCTAAAGGCTACTTTACACACTGCGATATCGGTCCCGATATCGCTAGTGTGGGTATCCGCCCCCATCTGTTGCGCGACACGGGCATATCGCTGCCCGTGCCGCACAACATCGCCCAGAGCCGTCACACATACTTACCTGTCCGGCGACGTCGCTGTGACCGGCGAACCGCCTCCTTTCTAAGGGGGCGGTCCGTGCGGCGTCACAGCGATGTCACTGAAACGTCACTGAACCGCCGCCCAATCGCAGCGGAGGGGCGGAGATGAGCGGGACGTAACATCCCGCCTACCTCCTTCCTTCCGCATAGCGGCCGGGAGGCAGGTAGGGAGAGCTTCCTCGCTCCTGCGGCGTCACACGGAGCGATGTGTGCTGCCGCAGGAACGACGAACAAACTCGTTACTGCTGAAGTAACGATAATTGGGAATGGACCCCCGTGTCGCCGATTAGCGATTTTGCACTGTTTTGCAACGATGCAAAATCGCTTATCGGTGTCACACGCAACGGCATCGCTAATGCGGCCGGATGTGCGTCACAAAATCCGTGACCCCAACGACTCCGCATTAGCGATGTCGCAGCGTGTAAAGCCCGCTTAAGTCTGTTCTAGGGGATAGCATACATGTTTTTGTTTTAGTCTGCTTCCTCTAAATAATTGGTCTCAAATACCAGTCGGGCAGCTGATCTTGCCTGTAATGTACAGTATTATCATCCTATGCATATTCTGAGATTGAACTTTTTTCAGTACTTTCCTATTATATTTTTCTCCAGCAGTTAATTTTAAGCATATTTCACTCATCTTAAAAGAAAAACATTCACTGAGTTATTCATGCTTTTAACACTAGAAGTCCCAGAAATTTCGAGCTCCCCCGAAGTCCCGAAAGAGGGTCAAATGACCCTTAGTCCAAACTGAATAGAACTAACTAGAAATTGAAGCCCCCGTCACATTTAACGACTTACCAGCGATCCCGAAAACGTTGTGACCTGATAAGGATCGCTGGTAAGTCGCTGGTGAGATGTCACACAGTCAGACGTTACCAACGATGGAGTAACGATCAGCGACCTGTATAACGATCTCGGCGGCCATTAGGACCATGTTAGGAGGTCGTTGGTGGGTGTCAAACACAGCAATGCGTCCTACCCAGCAGGACATCGCCTTTGAAGAAAATGGTCCCAACCATTCAGCAACGACTAGCAATCTCACAGCAGGGGCCTGATCGCTGGTACATGTCACACATAACGAGATCGCTGCTGCAGCGCGGAAATGGTGACGCAGCAGCGATCTCGTTGTGTGTGACGGGGCCTTGAATGGCTAAACTCAATCGAAAACAACAACCTCCTATGGTGCGACAGTAATGGCCTTAATTACAGAACAAAAGACGGTGATTATAGGATGTTCGCTAAAATCCTTCAGGTCATTCGACCCATCTCTGGGTTCCAAAGGTAGAAATGTTAAATGACCCCTCTCTGGGACTTCTAGTGTTAATAACCAGAGAATTCCTATAAACTAGAGAACAGGGATTTGGAAGCTTCAGGTAATGGCGACTGTCCAAACAGTGTGAAATAAATCAAATGGAAAGGAATGTCATGTATGTGCTTAGTATTTTACGGCAACATATATCTCACCAAATGACTAACGTTTACCTGGAAATCCTAAACCTCATAGTAAAAACGCAGACAGGCATGTGTGGGTAACATGAGAGAACTGTCTGCTTATTGTCAGCTCAGCCAGTCTATACGGCGAACTGAATCATTGTCTAATCCTAGGCTTATGTCTGTCTAATTTGATAATGTGCCCTTATACATGGCCTTATTTTTTTTTATTTTTTTCTTGCCCTTTGTGTCTGCCTCTTCCCCAATTTACACTGTCTCTCAGAATGTGTCAGTGTCCCTTTGTCCTGTTGGGGTGTCTTTGTCTGCCCTCTCCTATCTCAGGATGACATACAGGCAGATGCTCTGACCAAGCCGATGAGTAATAGAGATACAAGCAGAAGACGAAAGATAACAAGTAAGCAAGACAGACAAGACACCAACTATGACATAGCCTGATAAATAAAAATACAGAATTGCAGAGGTAACAGGAAAAAGCTAGCACACACAGTTCATCCAACCCATGGGGATTAATCCTAAACAGATGGGCGCAGTCTCTGGATACAATGACCGACATTCTAGAATAGCAACAAAGGTCCTAGTGGACAGGACAAAACAGGAGGACAAATAAAGAATGACAAGCTGGTAGGCAAACACAGACACAAAGGCAAACACAGGCGGCCAGAGGTAAAAGAGAAACAAAGGCCATGGCGCAGCTCAGTCAAATATGCAACAAACTGGTTTTGCATGAAGTCTAGACATATCCGGAACACAGGGAAAACACTGCTGAAAGACACACGTTATAAGCCTCACTTATTACAACATGCTTTATTTCCTTGCATGTTATAAATAATCATCTGATGAGCAGCTGACCTTGGTTACACCTTAGAAAAAAAGACAAATATATTGGGGTAGATTTTTAATGAAGTACAGTATCTACATAAAATATCACAATCAGACCAGCAGCCCTATCTTTCCCCTTTAATCACATGAAATACTATGTCCCAAGAATGACAAAAGTATATTAGGAGTGATACCTTTATAGGCTAACCAGAAAAATTATATTAGCAAGCTTTCAGAGCACAAAGGCTCCTTCTTCAGGCAAATTACAAATGATTTTCTGGCTAACACGGTACCACAATATTACCCTGTATTGCCCCCTTTAATCACACATACTGAAACCTATTTGCAGTATGCTGGTAAGTACCATGGTTCTTTATTATATGGATATAGTTAGGCCTTGTCCCACTGGAACATATCACTATATGGGTACATAGCATGATACAATGCTAATAGACACCCATTGAAAAATAATTATTCGTGCTCCATAGGTTTTTACTCCGCTAACCCAAACTGCAGAAAAAGGAAAACACACTCGCCCTACAGAGACCAAAAGGACACTCCAACATTTAAACTGTGAATGAAATTTAAACCGAGCCTTACTTAGGACTGCTATTACTCATAACACAGAATGCCACTTCTATTGGATCCTACATATACCATAATACCAGACCCTTTGGGTATAATCACAGAGGTTTTTTTAACATGGATTTTTCAGGCTTAAGACTATGTCCGCACGCTGCAGTTTTTTTGTTACAGCAAAACTGCACCTTCAGGTAGAAAATGCAACTAAAAAATGAAGGACAAAAACACATAATGAACACACAAAAACTGCAGACAAAACAAAGCAACGTGCGCACAGCAAATATCATAGACTTTGCTGGAGAAGGAAATACGTGCAGTTTTTGGCCACAAACTGCACCAAAAACGGGGCAAAAAATGCAGCGTGCTCACAGGGAATAAATAATCCACATAAAAAAAAAAACACTTCTTAGGGTCCCGTTACACGAGCGACGTTCCAGTGATCCCGTCAACGATGCGACCTGGTCAGGATCGCTGGTACGTCGCTACATGATCGCTAGTGAGCTGGCAAACAGGCAGATCTAATTAACGACGCAGCAATGATACGGCGATCCATATAACGACCTCGGCGGTCGTTGGAACCCTGTCACACAGCAGCTATTCTGATGACTCAGACCTCGATAGAGGCGTAGTGTTTCCACCCAGGCGTGCCAACAAGGTCGCTTGTCATTGTTATGGCGTCAAACACAGAGATGCATGCTGCCCAGCGGGACACCAACAATCAAAAAATGAACCAGAACGTTCAGGTACGATCGGCGATATTGCAGCGAGGGGCCGGTCGCTGCTATGTGTCACATGTAGCGATATCGCTAGCGAGGTCGCTGTTGCATCACAAAACCTGTGACATTTCAGCGATCTCTCTAACGACATAGCTATGTGTAACGGGGCCTTTAGAAACACAAGTGTTTTTTGCACTGTTTTACAAAGACATAAGATTTTTTATGATGTTTTGGCACTTTTTTGCTTGTTTTTTGATGCTTTTTAAAAAGTCCATGATCTGCTATTTACCCTCCTTCCTGATGAGACACATTTTCAGGTTTTATCACAAATGTGCTTTTAACTGATGTAAGATTTTTACTCATTCGGGTATTCAAATAATATTTGCCCCTTTTGTCAAGATTCCTGGGGCTTAATTTTTATTTTCATTTCATGTGTGTGTGTGTGTGTGTGTATATATATATATATATATATATATATATATATATATATATATATATATATAGATAGATATGTTGTCCATATTAGGGGAAAAAGCTAAAAAAATAAAGTGACTAGATCTTACTTTAGGTTCGATTTTATAATCACAAAAGACTGCTAAAATACTTTAAACTACATTCCCCTATCTGTATACCTTATTTTTATATATCAGAGATATTTTTCCAATCGCAAGTGTGGCTAGAAACAGTCAGGCTGGCAGTGTCTTTTATTTATGATTTTTAGTCATTTTTTTTGTGAAACCTGCTTTTAAATGTTCAAGCAGACTGCATACTTTTTCCAATAAATATGCAATAAACATTATGCTTCATATAAAATATCTTCAAGAAAAAATATGAAAACTTTCTTCTAGTATTATCGATCCAAAATTATTGAACATTTCAAAACAAGAAGAGTGGAAAAATTTAAAGAGACGGTTACAATCTATATAAAGGAATTACGAACAGCATTGGAAGAGACACTACAAGACAAAAGTAGAATAGGGACATGGTAGACATAGTACATAGAAATATTTGGATTCACAAACCCAGTATTCTAAAATCTAATGGTTGAATGTTTAAGATCAATGTTATAGTATAGCAGTATATGTTTGCCCTTACCTGTTGCAGGATTTTCACTTATAACTGGTATATTTAGATCAATTATATTCACGTGATCTTGGATATTTTAATTTTAATATTCTTTTGTTTTTTTTCACAGATCAATCACAGGAGACTTTAAAACACAATGTAACAAGAACGCAGCTTTGAAATATTATTAAAGGGGTTTTTTTGTAAATCTTTCATGTTTTTCTCCTGGAGTAATTCATGTGGAAACCAATACTTTATGCCACCTTAATAATGCTCATCATTGGGTACTTTGTCGAATTGTACGCCTTTATTATATATCTATGACAATCCGCTGTGATATGATGGAAGGACGTGATCTGCACAACATCATGACTCCCATCGAATCCTTCAACTGTAGTTTTGTGGGTCTATCGGGGTCATTCTACTGTGCTCCTGATATACTACTTGCTGTACAAGAAAAGTGATCCAGTTGCTTTAAGATTGCCATCACAAATTAAATCAGATGAATATATAATGTAATAATCCATATAAATCACTCCAGTGACCATTTCAAAACATATAATTGATCTTTATTAACATGATTAAAAAAACATATACACAAAAGACAATTTAGTAATTAATTAAAAGGTAGATGAGGTGTAAAACGGAGGGTCTGTCAAAATAATCACTAATCAAGGTTATAATATGAAACCATACAGCTCCATGAGGCACACCATTGATCCTCAAGTGTATTACACATAAGGTGATTTCGTTCAGCTAAGCCCATCAGGGGTCAATATATGGTGGTTTTCATAGAGCTTTTAGGTAAAAAACATCAGTCAGATATAACAAACAGGAGAATCACATGGAGAGATACATTTGATTTGAATACTATTAAATGCAATGCACATATCATAAGTGCATCAATCCATATAAAGCTAATATTCACCAATTTGTTAGGGTATAATACCACTAGTCAATGTTAGCATATGAGACCATACAGCTCCATGAGGCACACCATTGATCCTCAAGTGTGTTACACATAAGGTGATTTTATTCAGCTGAGCCCATCAGGGGTTAATGTATGGTGGTTTTCATAGAGCTTTTAGGTGAAAAAGCATCAATCAGATATAACAACCAGGAAAATCACATGGAGAGATACATTTGGATTAAACACTATTAAATGCAATGCACATATCATCAGTGCATCAATCCATGTAAAGCTGATATTTACCAATTTGTTGGGGTATATTACCTGGTAAAGACAGACCCCCCACACCACTCCAACGATCGTTTCACGTAGCTTCGTCAGGGAGTGATGTGAGGGGATGTTAGGGCACTTAATATAGCTCCCACACAGCTGAAATATCAATTCAATTAAGCGCTTTGCTTACCGGACGCTGCTGACACGCGTGCCATGGCGTCCCTCCCCCACCACGAGACGCAGGCGCGTCAGGAGAGGCGACACAGTCGCCCGTGATGACGCATCAGCAATCTGAGGTAGGGGGAGGAAAATCCACACACGCGCACAGCAGCGTCAGCACTCATGATGCTGTGCATAGAGGGAGTGATTGTGTGTTTGTCTTTTTATTATTCCTTCTTTCTACACATAGCCGGGCACATCATGACTTTGTGAATTTTTTTCTTATAATTGATATGATAAATACTTATCTACTAAAGTTTGTAAAGCTTATGTAATGGCTGCCATTTTTGGGAAGATTCCCTGAAGTATTCAATAAAATGGCGCTCACTCCCTCTATGCACAGCATCATGAGTGCTGACGCTGCTGTGCGCGTGCGTGGCTTTTCCTCCCCCTACCTCAGATTGCCGATGCGTCATCACGGGCGACTGTGTCGCCTCTCCTGACGCGCCTGCGTCTCGTGGTGGGGGAGGGACGCCATGGCACGCGTGTCAGCAGCGTCCGGTAAGCAAAGCGCTTAATTGAATTGATATTTCAGCTGTGTGGGAGCTATATTAAGTGCCCTAACATCCCCTCACATCACTCCCTGACGAAGCTACGTGAAACGATCGTTGGAGTGGTGTGGGGGGTCTGTCTTTACCAGGTAATATACCCCAACAAATTGGTAAATATCAGCTTTACATGGATTGATGCACTGATGATATGTGCATTGCATTTAATAGTGTTTAATCCAAATGTATCTCTCCATGTGATTTTCCTGGTTGTTATATCTGATTGATGCTTTTTCACCTAAAAGCTCTATAAAAACCACCATACATTAACCCCTGATGGGCTCAGCTGAATAAAATCACCTTATGTGTAACACACTTGAGGATCAATGGTGTGCCTCATGGAGCTGTATGGTCTCATATGCTAACATTGACTAGTGGTATTATACCCTAACAAATTGGTGAATATTAGCTTTATATGGATTGATGCACTTATGATATGTGCATTGCATTTAATAGTATTCAAATCAAATGTATCTCTCCATTTGATTCTCCTGTTTGTTAATCTGACTGATGTTTTTTACCTAAAAGCTCTATGAAAACCACCATATATTGACCCCTGATGGGCTTAGCTGAACGAAATCACCTTATGTGTAATACACTTGAGGATCAATGGTGTGCCTCATGGAGCTGTATGGTTTCATATTATAACCTTGATTAGTGATTATTTTGACAGACCCTCCGTTTTACACCTCATCTACCTTTTAATTATGTACTAAATTGTCTTTTGTGTATATGTTTTTTTAATCATGTTAATAAAGATCAATTATATGTTTTGAAATGGTCACCGGAGTGATTTATATGGATTATTGACTGAGATGCACGACCACGAGATTGTGTTTTTGATAAGGATTATCTCCTTGTGAGTAGAATATATAATGTATACTATGAGATGTGAGGCCTACATTTTTAAGCTGTATGTTTATACTGGTGATACTATTAAGGGCTTGATCCCAAAGTTTCCCATAACAAACATGATGGCTTTGGTATTTATTAAAATCCGTATGAAAAAAGGGTCAGCGCTAAAACCCAATGTTTTAATGGTTCTGCAGCTAGATTTCTAAGGCAAAAAAAACCTTATTGCCTAGGTTAAAATGAGAAGAATTATGTATATAGAAATAAATTCCTATATGTAAAAAATCTGCGCTGAACCAAAAGACATCTATATTTTGATTATGATTAGTATTTTATTTTCCACTACAAATAAAAATAATATTTTTATTTGTGAGTGGAAAATAAAATACTAATCATAATCCAAATATAGATGGTTTTTGGTTTTTCGCAGATTTTTTTACATATAGGGATTTTTGTATTTATTAGCATGCACACTATTATATTGCAAGGGACGTTTTCCTACAATGGCAGACGTGAGTTCCAAAGTTAGAAAGCATGCTCCAGAAGCACCATTGATTTAATTCGTATTATAGTGGAACCTTGGTTAACGAGAAAAATCCGTCCTGGGAGTGTGCTTGTTGACCAAGTTACTCGTTCAGCAAAGCAAGATTTCCCATAGGAAATCATTGCAATGCAGACAATTCGTTCCACAACTTGTTAAATTTCCCATCCTGGTCCCCTATTGTGCCATTCCACACACGTACAAACACACACAAGCACACATGCACATATTTTGCTCACCTTACCTTCCGTTCCATCGCCGGTGTCCTGGGACTTGCTGTTCGCTAGTACGGGCTGTGTATCGGGTTACCATCACGACGAGGTAGGAACTTCCGATGCCAGAGCGCTGACGTCAAAGGCAGGAGCCGCTTGCCTCTGATTGGCCAGCGCGCTGCCTTTGAGTAGCGGTGACAGAGGAAGTTCCTGCCTCTTCGCTATGGTTGCCGATGCACATCCTGGAGCGATGGATTACAGGACTCAGGAGGCCAGCGATGGAACGGAAGGTACACATATTATGCTCGCCTTACCTTCCGTTCCATTGCCGGCCTCCTGGGTCTTGTAGTTCGCCGCGAGGATTCCTCCCTAGTCGCGATGTACCGGCGGACTACAAGCACCATGAGGCCGGCGATGGAACGGAAGGTAAGGTGAGCATAATACTGTATGTGTGTGCGTGCGTGTGCGTGTGCGTGTGTGATGCCCTGGGCAAGCCAGGGGTCACAGGTAATGACACCACCACACCCTACACCCCGGCTAGGTACACCTAAGCTAGACCAGAAATCCTTGTTGCCTTCCCGAGGGGCTGATGTCCACACCAGGGGGTGGAGCCAGGCGGTTGGTCTCCACCCACCAAGGAGTTCAGTCCTGGAGGAAGGAAAACACAGGCAGATTAGTGTTGGAGGAGGAAGTGAGAGGAGTTGAGTGGTAGAGGAGCAAGTGGAAGGAGAAAAAGTGACAGTTTGAGAGCCTGAAGTTAGTCCGGGTGTGTGCCCCGGACTGAGACAGCAAGGTTAGCAGACGGTGGTGACCGTCTGCAGGAGAGGCTGATCGGAGGTTGCCGAAAGGACCGTAGACGGGTGGTGGCCCGGTGGTACCGGACCGGTATACAAGGAGAAGCCAGCACCATTGGCAGGGGCCTTTCGGATCCCGGCAAGGCTAGGAGTCGCCGTGAATTTGCCAAATCCGTCAGTGAAGGGGACCTCCGGGTCTCCCAACAACTAAGTCCCGATTGAAGGCAACAGTCCAACCGTAGGAGAGAGACACCGCCACCGCCAAGGCACCAGTTTCTCAGGGCCAGCGCCTGCGGGCAAAGAGGGGCTCCTCCGGCCCATATCCAAGTCGGGGAGCGGGTTACCGGTGGGAACCCATCGCTACCAACATTACACTAGGTGCAGGGACAGAGACGGTCACCGCCAACTACCGGGGAAAAGCAACAGCAGCCGTCCGTGGGAACCGTCTTTCCAGCCGTGTTTTACCGAGAACTGTGTCAATGTCTCAGGCTGAGTGAGTACCACCGTGCCGTGCGGCACAGCGCTGCCCCCGCGACCCTGCACCTCACCAGGCCCCGCACCCGGCCTGCCATCCATCCCTACCCCATCATCGGGCCCCGGGACAACCAACCCCCTACCCACGGAGGGGAGGAATAACAACAAAGCTGCTCTCTGTCACCGCTCCCAGGATCCCTATACAGAGCAGCGGTGGTGTCCACACAATCACCACAACCATGGGTGGCGTCACGGATAACAATAAATCCCCAAAACCAATCCCCTTTTCACTCACGGGCGAGGAGCACCGCTCGAGTCCCCGGGATCCGGCACATCGCTCGAGCCACCGAGCAGCAGAGGCCGCAGCAGCAGCGGCAGCCGGACCCGAGCAGAGGGAGAGCGCAGCGTCCCCTCCTCCGCCCGCGACAACTTGGCATCACGAACAGGATCTTACCGCTCTGCCGTCTGGTAGAGGTGCGCTTTGTTACCGCCGGAGGTGTCCGGCCAGAAAATTTCGGAAGCCGCCATCTTTGGCGCGAAAAGTTCCCGCTCGAGCGTCTCCTCGAGTAGTGGAGGCGCGAAGGCCAAGACCCCGCCCCGAGAGAGGAAGGGCCGGAAAGAGGCTAAGGGGGACGAAATGGCGACTGGTCGCATGTAACCGCGGCTATACAGATAGGGATGCCGGGACCCCACGACCCGCTGACCCCTGCAAAGAATGTCCGCTCCACCTAGCTATGCGGAGGCTACAGAGCCGGTGCCCGGGACAGCGGCATGGCTGAGGGCCCGAACGGCGGGGATCTGCCGACACTAGCGGAGCCAGATCTGTAGACTGATGGAGCAGTGGACCGCGGAGGTGGAGGAGGTAGCTGCAGTTACACGGGTGTATGGAATGGAGACCATGATGGAGGAGCTGGTGAGTGACCCACGCCCCTGTGTCCCCGAGGGACCGGCCGTTGCGGCTGAGGGACCCGGTCTACCCCTGGCCCCCATGCCGCCTCCGTCCTCCTTGCCCGTGCACCGCGCTGCGCCTGGCCCGTCGGGCGTACACCCCTTCGTAACAGTGGCCGAGAGAGTGGCGAGCCTGGAAGCTGCGGCAGCTGGCGGCAACCCGCCTGGCGCAGGGACAGACGATAGTGATTCCGGGCCTGACACCGAGCCCGTTTCGTAAGAAGATGAAGGAGTGGTCGCTCTGCATGGCATGGAGGCTACATACATCCCCCGGAGTGGAAATAACGGGTATCGGGCGGCCCTTCCCTGTCGTACTTGCTATGCGCTGGAGGGGCTGGTGCCCGTGTTCTTCCACCCAGAACTGGGCGGGGAGGACGAAAGTGCACAGTAAGGGCAGCGGAATGCCATTGTCACAGTCCCCGTTGGGACCACTATGTGTGTTGAAAGCACTGTTTAAAAAAAGTTTTGAAAGTTTGAAAAGTGATGAAAATGATTACCGAAGCCTCATCTGATTAACCTGCTACTGTGATTTGAAACCGGCCGTTGCCGGCACCGTTGTCCCCGTGGGGACCGCTTAAAGTTGCGTAAGGGACTCCTTACGGACAAGCCCGTGAACTTGCAGGGCAACCACAAACGTTAGTGGCTTGTAAATAATGTTGTTGTTGCAGCTTACTGTTACCGCCTCCGGAGAGGCAGATTGGAGGGAGGGCCCGCAGTGGAGCAGGCTGGGGCCCAGCCACCACCGGAACCGGTGGCTACCCTCTGGAGGGGAAGGACAGATCCCGCTCGGGTGACTTGGTTCAGGACTGGGGTCAAGGGGTGCTGCCTGTTTCTTAGGGGCAGCATCAGGGCCAGGTTACTTGGGTGGGAGAGAGCGGCAGCCGCAACCGTTAAAACCGTTACTGCAACGTTTAAGAAAAGTGCCTCCCGTTGTGGGATGATGTTATTTTATTTGTATTATGTTTTTATCTTTTTCAGAAAAATAAAACCGGTGTTGGACGGGCAGCCCGCGGACGGTCTACATTTTGCTAAGGGGGAATGTGACACCCTGGGCAAGCCAGGGGTCACAGGTAATGACACCACCACACCCTACACCCCGGCTAGGTACACCTAAGCTAGACCAGAAATCCTTGTTGCCTTCCCCAGGGGCTGATGTCCACACCAGGGGGTGGAGCCAGGCAGTTGGCCTCCACCCACCAAGGAGTTCAGTCCTGGAGGAAGGAAAACACAGGCAGATTAGTGTTGGAGGAGGAAGTGAGAGGAGTTGAGTGGTAGAGGAGCAAGTGGAAGGAGAAAAAGTGACAGTTTGAGAGCCTGAAGTTAGTCCGGGTGTGTGCCCCGGACTGAGACAGCAAGGTTAGCAGACGGTGGTGACCGTCTGCAGGAGAGGCTGATCGGAGGTTGCAGAAAGGACCGTAGATGGGTGGTGGCCCGGCGGTACCGGACCGGTATACAAGGAGAAGCCAGCACCATTGGCAGGGGCCTTTCGGATCCCGGCAAGGCTAGGAGTCGCCGTGAATTTGCCAAATCCGTCAGTGAAGGGTACCTCCGGATCTCCCAACAACTAAGTCCCGATTGAAGGCAACAGTCCAACCGTAGGAGAGAGACACCGCCACCGCCAAGGCACCAGTTTCTCAGGGCCAGCGCCTGCGGGCAAAGAGGGGCTCCTCCGGCCCATATCCAAGTCGGGGAGCGGGTTACCGGTGGGAACCCATCGCTACCAACATTACACTAGGTGCAGGGACAGAGACCGTCACCGCCAACTACCGGGGAAAAGCAACAGCAGCCGTCCGTGGGAACCGTCTTTCCAGCCGTGTGTTTTACCGAGAACTGTGTCAATGTCTCAGGCTGAGTGAGTACCACCGTGCCGTGCGGCACAGCGCTGCCCCCGCGACCCTGCACCTCACCAGGCTCCGCACCCGGCCTGCCATCCATCCCTACCCCATCATCGGGCCCCGGGACAATCAACCCCCTACCCACGGAGGGGAGGAATAACAACAAAGCTGCTCTCTGTCACCGCTCCCAGGATCCCTATACAGAGCAGCGGTGGTGTCCACGCAATCACCACAACCATGGGTGGCGTCACGGACAACAATAAATCCCCAAAACCAATCCCCTTTTCACTCACAGGCGAGGAGCGCCACTCGAGTCCCCGGGATCCGGCACATCGCTCGAGCCACCGAGCAGCAGAGGGCGCAGCAGCAGCGGCAGCCGGACCCGAGCAGAGGGAGAGCGCAGCGTCCCCTCCTCCGCCCACGACATGTGTGTGTGTGTGTGTACTGCAAGAGCGGGTCAGAGTGCGGTGGATGTACAGAACCGGAAGTGTGTGCAGTGAGTATTTTGCTCGTACAGCAAAGCTTTCTCGTAAACTGAGTTACAAATTTACAGAAAGCTTTGCTTGATAAGCGAAATTCTCGTTAAGTGGGTTACTCGTTGAGCGAGGTTCCACTGTACTTAATGACCGGAGAAACACAGACATGTCTACTAACTAATTGAAAACACAGTTTGCGTGGTTTACCTTTAATCTTTGGAGTCTATGTTTACTTTTCTGAGTGAGTCATTAGTTAATAATCAATATATGACCTGTATTATTAAAACCACTGTATCATAAATATACACTATGTAAAAAATGGATTTGAGGTGGGTATTTCATAATGTAAGGGGTTACAGTATTTAACCCTAGAACGCATACCTGGGGCCTCGCAGGCCTGCTAGGTCACTTGTTTTCTATGGTAGATAACCTCAATGTATTATAATGGAATTGTATGTGAGATTTGAAACTTTAATGTAAACCATTAATTATCCACTATACTTCTAGGCACTTGAGGTTTGTATTCACTTGCTTGAGAAAAGTTCTGTGTTAGGACTGAAACGTCGGCACATGGACTAATAAAGTCCACATTTTATTTATTTATGGAGTGCTGCCTCTTTTATATTTATGGATTATGGGATTGTTGGTCCAGGAGGCTTGCACCGTTTATATATGTATTTTGCATTATTTTACATTCTACATTTTTAAAATCCTGTAGCACTTTTTCTTACAGTTGTGATAACTTTTTTCTATATTGTAAACTACACTGTGTGCAGAATTATTAGTCAAGCTGTATTTTAGAGAATTTTTATTATTGATCAACAACTATGTTCTCCATAAACCCAAAAGACTCAAATATTAAAGCTTAATATTTTTTGAAGTTGGAGTGTTGTTTTTTTTTTTAGATTTGGCTATCTTAGGGGGATATCTGTTTGTGCAGGTCCCACAAGTTCATCTTTGATGATACCAGCCCATACCAGTACCCCACCTCCACCTTGCTGGCACTGAGTCGGAGTAGAGCTCTCTGCCCTTTACTGATCCAGCCTCTGGCCCATCAAGAGTCACTCTCATTTCATCAGTCCATAAAACCTTTAAAAATCAGTCTTAAGATATTTCTTGGCCCAGTCTTGACATTTTATCTTCTTATGTTTCTTGTTCAAAGGTGGTCGTTTTTCAGCCTTCCTTACCTTGGCCATGTCCATGAGTATGGCACACCTTGTGCTTTTTGATACTCCAGTAACGTTGCAGCTCTGAAATATGGCCAAACTGGTGGCAAATGGCATCTTGGCAGCTTCACGCTTGAGTTTCCTCAATTCATGGGCAGTTATTTTGCGCCTTTTTTGCCCAACACGCTTCTTGCGACCCTGTTGGCTGTTTGCCATGAAACGCTTGATTGTTCGGTGATCACTCTTCAAACGTTTAGCAATTTCAAGACTGCTGCATCCCTCTGCAAGACATCTCACAATTTTGGATTTTTCAGAGCCCGTCAAATCTCTCTTCTGACCCATTTAGCCAAAGGAAAGGAAGTTGCCTAATAATTGAGCACACCTTATATAGGGTGTTGATGTCATTACACCACACCTCTCCTCATTACAGAGATGCACATCACCTGATTTACTTAATTGGTAGTTGGCTCTCACGCCTATACAGCTTGGAGTAGGACATCATGTATAAAAATTATTATGTGATCAAAATACTCATTTGCCTAATAATTCTGCAAACGGTGTATAACTAGCAAGCAGTTTCCTAGTGGAATCCACTTGAAGAAGGACTGTGCTACTTCTTTTACGGATTCTTAATCCTGAATGGGCTAAAAGAAGTGACAAAAGACTGTACATGTGTCGTTTTGACATTTGTTCATTTTTTTCTTGGGCTTTTTCAGGCAGATTTTGCCTGAAAAAGATGTCGCATACACAACTGCACATACACTTTAGGTGTCTTCTCTAGAGTTGAGCGGATCGGCTATAATCCGGGTCCGACGGATCCGGATCGGGTTGCCGCTGAAGTCCGGATCTGATCCGCGGCTATGTAAATGAATGGGGAGTCGGATCCGGGACGAGAGAGAGAGAGAGAGAAAAAAAACGGATCCGGATCGTGTACCACGGATCCCGGGTACTGGTCGGACTCGGATCGGAACCTCGAACCGTGCGGATCCGGATTTTTCAGATCCGGGTCCGCTCAACACTAGTCTTCTCATCTGGTGTTTTAGGGAAAACATTTTAATTCCAGGTTTGTTTGTTTTTAACGAAGATTTTTTTTTGTTTGCACTATTTTTTTTAATCAAATTATTAAAAAAAAAATGCTATGGCCAGATGTACTCTGAAAGCAAATATTCAAAGATTAACAGTCTTTATTTTTTATTTCTACCAATATTTTATATTTGTTGTGCATTTTTTTCAATTTTGTATCGAATTCTGTATTTGGTATCTGTTTTACAAACATATGCTGCAGGTATGGTTTTTCATCACAAATTTTGCATAGTCTTCTCTATTTGACTTAAAAAAAACACCCAAAAAGTGCACATTAATTCATGGGGTTTTTTTTGTTTTGTTTTTTTTTAAAGCCCAAAAATGGGTTACATAAATCTGTGTGAAGTATTAAAGGGATTGTCAATTAAAACACTATCACTTATCTGCACAAACTTTTTTTCTTGTAATACGCCCGCCATCCATTCCATTCATTCTCTATAAGGCCAGAGTCACACTTTCGAGTGGCTCACACGAGTCTCACATCATATCACTTGGCCCAGTCTGTGGCTCTCCAGACAGAAGTGGGTCAGCTCTATGTATTTCTATGCAGCTGAGATGTTCCTCTCCGGGGATCCACAGGCCGGGCCGGGTGATGCGATGCAAGACTGGCGCAAGTCACTCACAAGTGGAACTCTGGCCTAAGGCTGCTAGAAAAAGATGTGCAGCCTAATAGAGAATGTATGGAGTGCTGATAGAGTATGTATTTTGCAGCTTCATTCTAAGGGCTTATGCAGACAACCATATTTTCGGTCCAAGTGGTCTGCATCAAAAATTCAGATTTCACTTGGACCATGGTTATTCAATGAAGCAGTGCAAATTGTGTTGGTTTTTTGGCGGGTTTTTTTTGTTTTGTTTTGCATGCATGATTTGCTTTCAATAATCAGATGGCGATCTGCCATTCATGTGGAGAAACTTTTTCTTTTTATTTTCCCCATCTTTGAAAAACAGATCCCACTCTTAGCATAAAGGGACCATAAATGTTCCCAGTACTCACAATAGGTGCTGGTCCCAATAGTCGGTACCTCACCAATCAAGGCGTTATTACCCATCCCACAGATCCTATGGAACGATAAATTCTGAAATTATTATTTTTTTATGTGTTAAAGAAGTTAAAGAAGTTCAAAGATATAAATTTTTTAGCAATCTGTAGTCTATTAGCCAAAAATGATGTGGGGTCCCCCCTAGTTTTTATAAGCAACAATGGTAAAGCAGATGGCTGCGGGCTGATATTATCAGACTGGGAAAATCAATGGTTATTGGGCCCTTCCAGCCGAAAAATACCATTCTGCAGCCGCCCAAGAAGTGACACATCACATTGGATGTTCCAATTCTTCTGCCTCGCCTTGGCTCTTCCAGGTTGCCCTGGTGCATTGGCAATCAGGGTAATAATTTATGGGGTTGATGTCAGCTGTGTAATGTCATTTGGCATCCAAACCAGGGGTTAGTAATGGAGGGTGTCTATCAGAGACCCTCATTACTAAACCAGTAATAAAAAAAACAAACACAGACACCAACACATCATAAAATGTTTTATTTCAATAATCACTACCCAAAACTTTCCCTTTTTTTGCAATTTTATTAAAAAGGAAAACCTATGCAGTGCTGCTGTAGTCCAGGGAATCCACCGTATTCCACCAAAGCCATCCTAGCCCAAAAAAGCATTTCTGAAGAAAAAAAAAACCTCACAAACATACAAAGACAGAGAAATAAAACAACACACTAAGGGTACGACCGCGCTTTGCGTTTCCAACTGCGTTTCCATTGCTTTTTGGTTGTGTTTACAGAAGCACCTTTTTCATGCCAAAATGCATGCGTTTCCATTTTCCATTAAAACCAATGGCAAAAGTAGTTTTCCCAACCGCACTTTGCGTTTCTAAACGCTAGTTAAAATTTGCATATTTTGTGGCAAAAACCATGCGTTCAAAGAAGCAACATGTCAATTGTTTTTGCCATTTTCGGTCAGTTTTGCTAACATTGGAGTCAATGAGAAATGGCAAAATGCACCCAAAATCCAAATTCCTGCGTTTTACCTGCTTTTCCATAGCGTTTTGGAGACCAAAAATGCATGCTTTTCAACCATAAAATTAAAGGATTATAATGTTCCTTTACACACACACACACAAAACCCGACAATTTAAATGATTTATATTAATAAAATATACATATTTTACCATAAAATTGTGTTTAACCGCTATAATTTTATTAAAAATTAACATTTTTATTATAGTTTTAATAAATGCTTATTTAAACCATTTTTTTCTATTTTTTCATTTATTTTGACTAATGCAACTTTATTTGACTGTGTCTTCTTTAAAATGCATCCATCAAAACGCAAGTGAAAAAGCAGGCAAAAAGCGCTGAAAACGCATGTAAAACGCGGAAAATACGCATGCGTTTTCAGCGCTAAATTTCTGGAAAAGGCAACTTTGGTCAAATCAATTAAGGCAAAAAGGTGCGTTTTGAACTGCATGTAGGTGAATGCAAAGTGCGGTCGTACCCTTACCCTCATTCACCACTTTATTCAATATAAAAAGAAATTCGCAGCTGGTCCGACGTAATCCAGGGAGGATTCCAAGAACAAAATGTTTGCTGGTTATGAAAAATGGGGGAACCCCACGTAATTTTTTTTATTATTATTTATTTTGTTGAATGGAACCTGTCAGCAGATTTGGGCCCTATAAGCTTCGGCCACCACCAGTGGGCTCTTATATACAGCATTCTAACATGCCGTATATAAGAACCCAGGCCGCTGTGTAGAACATAAAAAACACTTTATAATACTCACCTAGGGGGTCGGTGTGTTGCAAACTGGTCTGATGGGTGGAGCTGTTCCCCGGGACCGGCACCTCCTTTTTCGGTCATCTTAGTCATCCTTCTTCTGAAGCCTGGGTGCATGACGCGTCCTAAGTCATGCACATAGGCCGGTATTGAGGTCCCGTGCAGGCGCACTAGAATACTTTAATCTGCCCTGCTCAGGGGAGATTAAAGTGAGCCTGCGCAGGACCTTAATGCTGGAGAGGGTGTATAACGTAGGACGCGTCATGCATACCAGAAACACGGACGTTTAAAGGATGCCTTAAGGTTACATATTTAGGCATGGATTACGATAGGACTTTTTGTAGTGCTATTGATTGATTTTAACAAACTACAGCCTCATTCAGACATCAGTTATTTTTCTTGTATGCAAAAAAACGGTCCAAGTGTCATCAGCGTTTTTCATCCAATTTTCCTCAGTATTTGGTAAATGTCTCAATTTTTTACCATCAATGATGTACACATATGATGCAATGAATAAAAAACTTAAAACCTTTTTAGGTTTTGCATTGCAATGTTAAATACATATAGCACATAGACTGCACACTGGTGCTGCCTGATTCTTACCAATTCATAGATGTGTTGTCAATTATGATCCGTGACGGGATCAAATAACGACAATGTATTCATGATTTTTCTATGGTCAGCAAAAAATTACAGAACATGTACCCATTATAATGTATGGAACTGGTGGTTAGCAATACAGTCTTGCAGCGCTGGGGTCCTGGGTTCAAATCCCACCAAGGACAACATCTGCAAGGAGTTTAAATTACATGGATGAGGGCAGAATATGACACCATATTCAACATTTGTAGAGACTACACCCTAAACAATAATTTGTATAACAAGAAAACTAAGGGGTAACGTAGTCGTGGTCCTATACGTGACCAAATAGTCAAAGACAAATCAAAACAACTATTTGCAAAAATATAAAAAGTGTTTATTACATAATTCAATTACAAGAAGTGACATACCAAAACAAGAGTCAAAGAATCAAATAACAATTTATCAGGCTTTTAATGAGTGTGACTGATTGCAAATCACATAGGGCCCACACCCCACATGTGGCGAGAGTATGTATAAATGAACAGTATTAAATAATTATATGGGTAAACCCAGTAAGGATAATTTAGATTACTAAAATATAAAACCTCTAGACATGTTTATACAGCATTGTTTCCATACATTACAAAACAGCCATATGCTAAGGGGCACATTGCACACTACGATATCGCAGGTGCAATGTCGGTCGGGTCAAATTGAAAGTGACGCACATCCGGCGTCGCTGTCGTCATCGTAGTGTGTAAAGCATTTTTGATACGATTAACGAGCACTAAAGCGTCGTAATCGTATCATCGGTGTAGCATCGCTCTGTGTGAAGCCGCAGGAGCGAGGTACATCTCCTACCTGCGTCCCAGCCGGCTATGCGGAGGTGGGCGGGATGTTTACGTCCTGCTCATCTCCGCCCCTCTGCTTCTTTTGGCCGCCTGCCATGTGACGCCGCTATGATGCCGCACGACCTGCCCCCTTAGGAAGGAGGCGGTTTGCCGGCCACAGCGACGTTGCAGGGCAGGTGAGTGCATGTGAAGCTGCCGTAGCGATAATGTTCGCTACGACAGCTATCACCATGGTATCGCATGTGCGACGGGGGCGGGGACTATCGCGCTCGGCATCGCAGCATTGGCTTGCGATGTCGTAGTGTGCAAAGGGCCCCTAAAAGTGGGAACTCTATAGAAAAAAACTCCCATATAGTAATTACTCCAAGACAAGAGTATGTATAGATAAGGGGTATTAAACAGTTATATAGATAAACCCAGTATGGATAAATTAGAACATTTTCCTTGGGCACCACTTTGGATGAGTGAACGA
The DNA here is from genome assembly GCF_048569485.1 of Anomaloglossus baeobatrachus. NCBI lineage: Eukaryota > Metazoa > Chordata > Amphibia > Anura > Aromobatidae > Anomaloglossus > Anomaloglossus baeobatrachus. Next base: position 487,162,579 of record NC_134355.1, read on the forward strand.
TTATTATGGTCTGGCTCATAGGCTTAGGATATTAGCATTGCGTTAATCTGGAGAAATTGCTATTTGTGAGTCCAGGGCAAATACCCTGAAACAGCTGTCTGTAGATGGATACCATGTTTGGCATAGGTGGTTTCCTTGACTGGAGACTGCCCGTCCCGTGGTTTTTCCTTCCCGGTGAAAGACCTGGCTAGTTTCCTGCCAGCGTTGAGAAACATGTGATGGTGTCTCCGCGGCTTCCTTGTTTTGCATATTTCCCAGGGGGCATTGCTCTAGAATCACTGCGTTGAGAAACACGTGATGGTGTCTCCGCAGTGCTGGATGTTGATCTCCCTAAGGTCAATCATCCTTACCTATGTAATACTCTAAAGACATACAGATAGGGCATTTTGATTGTAATCCCAATGGGTACAGTGTTGCTGATGTATGTAAAGTGTTGTGAAATTAAGATAACTATTTAAGTGAATAAATATTATTTATAATGTAATATATTATATATTCGCCATGGACAGAACATGGAAAACGGACATCTAAATAAGGCCCAAAGCGGCAGTTCAAAGGCTGGGTACTGGCTAATAATGTGCATTTTGTTTTTTTAATTATTGCTCTTTTTTTACTGTGACTATTGCTTGCAGATCTTTTGCAAAATAAACTTCCTTGGTTTTCTTTTTTTGTTCAATCACTGCAATTCACAGTGAAACCAATTTGGTTTTGTTGAACAATAGACTACTGCTACATGAGAAATTGTCCAAGAAACACATTAAGTTGTATGTATTTCTGTGGTCATCACCTGTTACATAGTGAATAAAATCAATCAGTAACATTACAGAAAGTCACTTTGTAGCCCAGGTCTAAGATAAGCTTATCATAAACCATATTTATTTTTTCTTTCATATGAATAAGCAATTGTTCACACAACCATATTTTTGGACCAAGTGCACTGCTGTCCATAAAAAATGGACATCACAAAGATGTCATTAGGAGAAATTTTCTTCAATGGGGCAGTGTGAATAAGTGATACTATATATATAGTTCACTGACCAAATCTGCATGTGAAAATCACAGCATGCACTAGTTTCTGCGTGTCGGAAGAGACTCATCCTTGCACAAAAAAATTGGACTCAATACAGAGCCACCATATAGATTCCGATTTTTACAGATACAGTGCAATTCTTGAACAAAGGAAATTGTAATTGATCTTGTAACTTAATACATTTTTTTTTATATATGTATGTGTGAAATTGACCTATTATTGAGCCTGTATATTTGGAAACACAAGAGATACTGGAAACATTGATATTTATTGCGGAATTACACAGGATATGTACTGTATATACGCAATAATTTGATGACTTACTAAAAATGAAGAACCTTTTGCTTTGATTACTGCTTTGCACACTCTTGGCATTCTCTTGATGAGCTTCAAGAGGTAGTCACCAGAAATGGTCTTCCAACAGTCTTGAAGGAGTTCCCAGAGATGCTTAGCACTTGTTGGCCCTTTTGCCTTCACTCTGCGGTCCAGCTCACCCCAAACCATCTCGATTGGGTTCAGGTCTGGTGACTGTGGAGGCCAGATCATCTGGCGTAGCACCCCATCACTCTCCTTCTACATCAAATAGCCCTTACACAGCCTGGAGGTGTGTTTGCGGTCATTGTCCTGTTGAAAAATAAATGATGGTCGAACTAAACGCAAACCGGATGGCATAGCATGCTGCTGCAAGATGCTGTGGTAGCCATTCTGGTTCAGTATGCCTTCAATTTTGAATAAATCGCCAACAGTGTCACCAGCAAAGCACCCCCACACTATCACACCTCCCCCACCATGCTTCACGGTGGGAACCAGGCATGTAGAGTCCATCCGTTCACCTTTTCTGTGTCGCACAAAGACATTGTGGTTGAATCCAAAGATCTCAGATTTGGACTCACCAGACCAAAGCACAGATTTCCACTAGTCTAATGTCAATTCCTTGTGTTCTTTAGCCCAAACAAGTCTCTTCTGCTTGTTGCCCGTCCTTAGCATTGGTTTCCTAGCAGCTATTTTACCATCAAAGCCTGCTGCACAAAGTCTCCTCTTACATAGTTACATAGTTACATAGTTACTTAGGTTGAAAAAAGACCTAGGTCCATCTAGTTCAACCTTCCTCCACCAGTTCTACATTTAGTCACTAAGTCATTTATAACCAACAATGTTTTGTGTACTGAGGAAATCATCCAGCCCTTTTTTAAAAGCTGTTATAGTATCTGCCATTACTACCTCTTGTGGTAGTGTATTCCACAGTCTGACCGCTCTAACTGTAAAGAACCCTTTCCTATTTAGGTGTCGGAATCGCTTTTCTTCCACTCGCAGTGAGTGCCCCCTGGTCCTTAGTATTGTTTTCGGAAGAAATAAGTTATGTGCCAGTCCTTTATATTGACCACACATGTATTTATACATATAAATGAGATCTCCTCTGAGACGTCTTTTTTCTAAGCTAAACATATCTAACTTTTTCAACCTGCCATCATATGGGAGGCCTTCCATTCCTTGTAATAGTCTAGTTGCCCGCCTTTGAACTGACTCTAACTTCTGAATGTCCTTTTTAAAATGTGGAGCCCAAAACTGGATCCCGTATTCCAGATGTGGCCTTACAAGTGATTTATAGAGGGGTAACAATACGTTGGGATCACGGGATCTAATCTCTCTTTTTATACACCCTAAAATCTTGTTTGCTTTTGCAGCTGCTGCTTGACATTGAGTGCTGCTGCTCAGCTTATTTGTAATGAGAATACCCAAGTCCTTCTCCTGTTCTGCAGTCCCGAGTTTACTTCCATTTAATGTATACGCAGCTATAGGATTACTCCGTCCTAGGTGCATTACTTTACATTTATCAACATTAAATCTCATTTGCCAAGTATCTGCCCATTCTGACATCTTATCCAGATCTTTTTGTAATATTGTACTATCCAGGTCAGTTTTTAATATCCTACATAGTTTGGGGTCATCGGCAAAGACTGACACTGTACTATCAATCCCATCCACAAGGTCATTAATAAAGAGAGTAAAAAGAATCGGTCCAAGCACAGATCCCTGCGGCACCCCACTGCTGACTATAGCCCATTTAGAAAATGTACCATTTATGACTACTCTTTGTTTCCTATCTTTTAGCCAATTCCTTACCCAGTTGCATATTGTGTCCCCTAGTCCTTGCTTCTGGAGCTTTAGTATAAGGCTATTATGTGGTACAGTATCAAATGCCTTTGCAAAGTCCAAATAAATCACATCAGCTGCATTACCAATATCCAGGTTTGAACTTACCCCCTCATAGAACCCCAACAGGTTGGTTAGACACGACTTATCTTTTATGAATCCATGCTGTTTGTCAGTTATCATATTATTTTCTGCAATATATTTTTGCATGTCATCCCTTAAAATGCCCTCAAAAACTTTGCATACTACTGATGTCAGGCTTACTGGACGGTAGTTGCCTGGATCTACCCTCTTACCTTTCTTAAATATCGGTACCACATCAGCAATCCTCCAATCCTGAGGCACCAACCCTGTTACAAGTGAGTCTAAAAAGATGAGATACAGCGGTCTGTCGATTACGGAGCTCAATTCCCTCAATATTCGTGGATGAATGCCATCTGGCCCTGGGGATTTGTCAATGTTTAATTTACTCAGACGTAGGCGTACTTCATCTTGTGTTAATTTAATTATATCGGGTGGTGGACTTTGATTTTTCACTTGTTGAATGATCCCTGGTACAGTCAGTTCCTTGGTGAATACAGATGAGAAATGCCTATTTAATATCTCAGTCTTTTGTTTGTCCTCTATAACTAACTTGTTATTATATTTTAAGGGTCCGATACTATCCTTTGTTTTCCTTTTGGCATTAATGTATTTATAAAAGATTTTGGGATTTATTTTAATGTCATTGGCGATTTTTGTTTCAGTAGCTAGTTTTGCTTGTTTGATTTCTTTTTTGCATTGCCTATTGATATCTTTATACTCCTGCAATGCTATTTCTGTATTCTCAGCCTTTAAGATTTTAAACGCCCTTTGTTTTTGTTTTATTATACTTTGTACAGTCTTATTTATCCATAGTGGTTTCTTTTTATTCCTGGACATTTTATTACCAGAGGGTATACGTTTTTTACAGGACTCTAGTAGTATATCCTTAAACTTACCCCATTTATGTTCGGTATCCCCAGTTACCATGACTCTGTCCCAATCTACACATTTAAGCTCTTCCCTTAATTTGTTGAAATCAGCTTTCCTAAAATTCCAGGTTTTAGCATTCCCCCTTTGAAATGTTCTATTGAAAATTATGTCGAAGCTTACCATATTATGATCGCTGGTGCCCAAGTGCTCCCGGACCTGTAGATCTGAAATTGTATCCGGTCTATTTGACAGGACCAGATCTAGCAAATTATCTCCCCTGGTCGGTTCACCTACCATCTGAGAGAGGAAATGGTCTTGAATGGTAGATAAGAACTTAGAATCTTCTGGTTCTGCTAAAAGCTGTATGTCCCACTGTATGTCTGGATAGTTGAAATCCCCCATAATAAGAACCCGATTATTATTATTAGCTGCCTTTTCAATTTGTTCCAGCATTTCACCCTCTATTTGTTCAGGTATGTTAGGAGGCTTATAGCAAACTCCAACTAGCATTTTTCCATTATTCCCCTCCCCATGTACATTTACCCATACTGACTCTACATTGTTGCTGTTCCCCTCAATGTCATCATACAACACAGGTTTTAGGTTAGATTTGATAAATATACACACCCCACCACCTTTTTGGCCTTTCCTGTCCTTCCTAAATGTACTATAACCCTGTATGTTTGTCACCCAGTCATGGCTTTCATCCAGCCAGGTTTCCGTAATGCCCACCACATCATAATCCATGGTTGACATAAGAGTCTCCAATTCATTCATTTTGTTTGCAAGACTTCTTGCATTTGCCAGTAGACATTTAATCCTATTAACACCTTTATTACTCCTAGCCTCCCTACGTTCCTTGTATGTCCCATCCCCCCCTAATCCTTCATTGACCCCTACCGTCTCACTGTCTCTATCTGCTCTATATATCCCCTTTTTTGCTCCACTACCCTCCCTCCCCCCCGATCCTAGTTTAAAAGCTCCTCCATCCGTCTGACCATTTTCTCCCCCAGCACAGCTGCACCTTCCCCATTGAGGTGCAGCCCCTCTTAACAGTTGTTCTAGAGATGTGTCTGAATCTAGAACTCTGTGTGGCATTGACCTGGTCTCTAATCTGAGCTACTGTTAACCTGCGATTTCTGAGTCTGGTAACTCGGATAAACTTATCCTCCGCAGCAGAGGTGACTCTTGGTCTTCCTTTCCTGGGGCGGTCCTCATGTGAGCCAGTTTTTTTGTAGCGTTTGATGGTTTTTGCCACTGCACTTGGGGACACTTTCAAACATTTCCCAATTTTTCGGACCGATTGACTTTCATTTCTTAAAGTAATGATGGCCACTCATTTTTCTTTACTTAGCTGCTATTTTCTTGCCATAATACAAATTCTAACAGTCTATTCAGTAGGACTATCAGCTGTGTATCCACCAGACTTCTGCACAACACAACTGATGGTCCTAACCCCATTTATAAGGCAAGAAATCCCACTTATTAAACCTGACAGGGCACACCTCTGAAGTGACAACCATTTCCGGTGACTACCTCTTGAAGCTCATTAAGAGAATGCAAAGAGTGTGCAAAGCAGTAATCAAAGCAAAAGGTGGCTACTTTGAAGAACCTAGGATATAAGGCATATTTTCAGTTGTTTCACACTTTTTTGTTAAGTATTTCATTTCACATGTGTTAATTCATAGTTTTGATGCCTTCAAAGTAAATCTACAATTTTCAGAGTTATGAAAATAAGAAAACTCTTTGAATGAGGTGTGTCCAAACTTTTGCTCGGCACTGTATATATAAATATACATATACTCATACATACATACTGTGTGTGTGTGTGTGTGTGTGTGTGTGTGTATATAATATATAGTATATAAATATAAACATTTTATGGAGGATTTCTCAAAATTAAAAAGTTTGGTATGTCATGTTACATTTCGCTGTGGGTTCTGATTTTCATCTGATCAATGGGAATGTGGCAGCACATAGATAATCATTTTGTCTAACTATTAATTGTAGTTACAGATACTAGAAAATAAAATCCATATAAAGATTACAAGGCCAATAAATGTGAAGACAAAAAATAGCAAATTAAATACAAATGCGGTGATAATATGTAGATACAAGCATATCAATATTTATATGAATCCTTCACCCATCCCTTAATGTTCTTAAGTAATTAAATTATGTATTTGGTGCATATCTAATTGCTACAGGTATCTAGGTCATCGTTTGGCAATTTCTATTCTAACTGCATTGTAAACAAATTTGTAGGAAAAAAAAGACAAGAAAATATTGTAAAAAAAGATGCGCACTGTGTATTTCATACTCTCCTAACGGTTTGCTCACACTTGTATATACAGTAAACGCCGTGTATAAATACGCCGAGTGCAATCCAATAAAAAAATCAGATTCCACTCGCACCAATGTTATTCAATGAGGCAGTGCTGATCTGTGAGTTTTTCCTCAGTTGTATTCTACCTGAGGAAAAAATTGCAGTATGCTCCGAATGGACGCATAAACCAGACTAGAGTCAATGGGTGCTAGAAAAATTACGAACGGCACACGGACCATCTTATTGGCATCCAATTTCTATGGATACATCACCATTCTGTTGCATAGAACACTATAAATGGTCCTGTAAATGACTACAATAATAGATGCTGAGAAAAAAAATGGATGTCATACGGATGGCATATAGATGCTAGGAGAGGAAAAAAAAATCAATCACACACTCAAACAACAAAGAATACCGGATTTCACTCATCCACCTTTTCTGCATGAGCACGGGACCTATTTTTTATAATTAAGTGTGAGCGCGGCTTAACCCCTTAACGACCGCTGGCCGTAAAATTACGTCCTAGCGGTCATAATGTTACTGCCCGCGGTCTGCTGGCGGCAGCATGCCGCGATCGGCACACATCTCAGCTGATTTTCACAGCTGAGATGTGTGCCTGCTAGGCACAAGCAGAATCGTTATCTGCTCGTACCGTTTAACCCCTTAAATGGCGCTGTCAATATGTGACAGCGCCATTATAAGCGCGATCGCGGTAAACCTTTACTTACCGCCCGATACCGGAAGTCACGTGACGCGATCACGTGATTTCCGTTAGTTGTCATGGTAGCACAGGGTCATGTGATGACTCCTGTACTACACATGAATTGCTTTCACTTTCGCTGTGCGAGCGGCACAGCAAAAGAGAAAGAGAGCGTATCTGCTATTTACAGTTGTATAGCTGTGATCAGCAGATAGTGCAGAGCGATCGGAATGCTGATCGCAATAGCCCCCTAGGGGGACTAGTAAAATAAAAAAAAAAGTTAAAAAGAAAAGTTTAAAAAAAAAAAACAAAAAAACCTAAAAAGTTCAAATCACCCCCCATTCGCCCCATTGAAAATTAAAGGGTTAAAAAAATAAAAAATATACACACATTTGGTACCGCCGCGTTCAGAAACGCCCAATCTATCAAAATATAAAATCAATTAATCTGATCAGTATACGGCGTAACAGCAAAAAAATTCCAAACGCCAAAACGACTTTTTTGTCGCCACAACTTTTGCGCAAAATGCTATGAGGCGATCAAAACATAGCATCTGCGCAAAAATGGTACCGTTAAAAACGTCAGCTCGAGACACAAAAAATAAGCCGCCACTGAGCCATAGATCCCGAAAAATGAGAACGCTACGGGTCACGGAATATGGCGTAAAATGTGCGCCACTTTTTTCGGTCAAACTTCCGATTTTTTTTAACCCCTTATATAAAAGTAAACCTATACATTTTGCTGTCTACGAGCTCGCACTGACCTGAGGCATCACACCCACACATCAGTTTTACCATATAGTGAACACAGTGAATAAAATATCTCAAAAACAATAGTGCTATCGCACTTTTTTTGCAATTTTTCTGCATTTGGAATTTTTTTTGCCGTTTTCCAGTACACTATATGGTAAAACTTATGGTTTCATTTAAAAGTACAGCTCGTTCCGCAAAAAATGAGCCCTCACATGACCATATTGACTGAAAAATAAAAAAGTTACGTCGCTCAGACAAAGAATGACGAAAAAAAAAAAACGGAAAGCGAAAAATCGGCCGGTCGTGAAGGGGTTAAAGAATAGTGTTTTGTGTATACATGGTTGCAAGTCTTCAAGAATGGGAGCTGCTTGCAGTAACTATCTGCTCTGGTTCATCTATGACATCCATTTGCTGTAGGGGAGAGAACACCTTTATGCACTTATCTACTTAGGATAGTAGTATGTACCAAATAGTTCAAGGGAACACTGCTCCAATGTCATGGTCTGGCTTAAGCTGGTGTCACACTAAACGACAGCGACAACGACGTCGCTGTTACGTCACCATTTTCGGTGACGTAACAGCGACCTTGTAAGTCGCTGTTATGATCGCTGCTTAGCTGTCAAACACAGCAGAAGCAGCGATCATAACGTCGCTGTGCTACATGTGCAGAGAGCAGGGAGCCGCGCTTAGCGCTGGCTCCTTGCTCTCCTGCAGCACACATCGGGTTAATTAACCCGATGTGTGCTGCAGCTACATGTCACAGTTCAGAGAGCAGGGAGCCGCGCTTAGCGCTGGCTCCTTGCTCTCCTGCAGCACACATCGGGTTAATTAACCCGATGTGTGCTGCAGCTACATGTCACAGTGCAGAGAGCAGGGAGCCGCGTACACTGCTTAGCGCTGGCTCCTTGCTCTCCTTGCTACAGTATACATCGGGTTAATTACCCGATGCGTACTGCAGCCACATGTCACAGTGCAGGAGCCGGCACTGGCAGCAAGAGCGGAGGCTGGTAACCAGCGTAAACATCGGGTAACCAGGGAAAGGTCTTCCCTTGGTTACCCGATGTTTACGCTGGTTACAGCTTACCGCAGCTGCCAGTGCCGGCTCCTGATCGCTTCATTTCGTCGCTCTCTCGCTGTCACACACAGCGATGTGTGTGTCACAGCGGGAGAGTGACGACCAAAAAATGAAGCTGGACATTCAGCAACGACCGGCGACCTCACAGCAGGGGCCAGGTCGTTGCTGGATGTCACACACAGCGACAGCGACGGGACGTCGCTGCAACGTCACAGAAAATGGTGACGTAGCAGCGACGTCGTTGTCGTCGTCGTTATGTGTGACACCAGCTTTAGATTCACTGCATTAGACAGGTCTACTTGTTTGAGGGGTTTCTTAGGGTACTTTCACACTTGCGTTGAACGGTATCCGTTGCATTGCGTTGTGTAACGGATGCTGCAAAACAACGCAATTCGTTTTGATTTTTTTTTTTTTTTACAGTTTTACCAGCGGCAGACTATTGTAAACGATCAGCTGATCGCTCCCAGTAGCCGGCCGCCGGGTGATCAGCTGATCGCTCCCTGCAGCCGGCCGCCGGGTGATCAGCTGATCGCTCCCAGTAGCCGGCCGCCGGGTGATCAGCTGATCGCTCCCAGTAGCCGGCCGCCGGGTGATCAGCTGATCGCTCCCTGCAGCCGGCCGCCGGGTGATCAGCTGATCGCTCCCTGCAGCCGGCCACCGGGTGATCAGCTGATCGCTCCCTGCAGCCGGCCGCCGGGTGATCAGCTGATCGCTCCCAGTAGCCGGCCGCCGGGTGATCAGCTGATCGCTCCCAGTAGCCGGCCGCCGGGTGATCAGCTGATCGCTGCCGGCCGCCGGGTGATCAGCTGATCGCTCCCTGCAGCCGGCCGCTGGGTGATCAGCTGAGCGCTGTCACTTGCCGGCGCCCGGGCATGCCAGCGGGCGGGCGCTCAGCTGAGCGCTGTGACTTGCCAGCGGCCGGGCATGCCGGTGGCCGGTCGCTCAGCTGAGCGCTGTCGCTTCCGACGGCCGGGCGCTCAGCTGATTGTTCGGCCACCGCGAGCCAAAATAAACTTTGATTTAAAAAAAAAAAGAGCACGCGCAGTGGAATCCAGAGGATTCCGCTGCTCAAAATAACGTTACATGCTGCGTTCCTCCCGCTAGGCGGAAGCAACGGAGCGTCGCCCAGTGGAAGCAACGCAGGTCCTTTTGGTACAATCCGTCACCCATACAAGTCTATGGGAAACAGCGGAATCCGTTAACGGATTCCGCTGTTT